>NC_074728.1:20124041-20424041 GCF_947242115.1 Biomphalaria glabrata | reverse complement strand
ATTAGTTTTTTTTGTTTTGTTTTTTTTTGGGGGGGGGGGGGGGTTATAAGAAAAGTTATTTTAATAACAACAATATTTTTTTTTACCACATTCGTTGTAAAATAAATTAAATTCTGGCTTTTATATAGCGCTACTTGCATGCTCAGAGCGCTTTGGTCCAATCTCAGTTGGGGGGGGGGGTATCTAGGAAAAGGTTTTTTTCCCTGCTGCCTTCATGCAAACAGCTCTGCCCGAGTCGGGTGTCGAGCCCCCTTCATAGGTAGCCAAACCAAGTTCAAGCGCACTTAGCCTCTCGACCACGCATTCTGGTATATATACCGGTACTATGCATTTATGTAGCTTTTTCACTTAGGGGTCCGTGAGCAAAATTTTAGAATATAAAGGAGTCCCCGGATCAAAAAAGTTTCAGAACCTCATTTGTAGAGCATAGAATATTGACATTGTATTTTTAAATGTAAAATGTCGGATTTCGTTTGGAATCTGACTGGACATTTGATCATCACATTGTGTAAGCCAAGATTAAAGTTTAGCCTGACGACTTAACATTCACATGGTTATTGCCAAGATATATCTTAGAGCAGTAATTCCCAAAGTGGTCTGTATAAACCCCCAGGGGTCTACGAAGACTTCCAAGGGGTCTACAAAAGTGTAAAAAATAATTGGGGGTCTATGAGATGTCCACGATCATAGAAAGTAGTGCTTAACAAAAAGAAATGTAGATTGTACAGTGTTGATTATTTAAAATTGGGATTAATTCAATTCTTGTCAAACAAACGGTTGCTTAAGTGACTTTTTTATTTCGATATGAAACTAGTTACGCTGGAGGATCATTTGAGAAGATGTCACCCTGATAAAATGAGTTTTAAACCGCGAACTCTCGAAATTTCAGAATGGACCCACAAAATCTCTCTTCAACATCTTAAAGAGAAGATGTTGGTTTGTAGGCGTCTTACACGATCTCTTTACTTATAGCCTAACATGGAAAACACTAAAGTTGAAACATGAATTTTACCAGCCGTTGAAGTAGTTTAAAAACTGTTTTACACAAACCTATATCTGATATTATTAAACGAATTTCTTTTCAAAAAATACAGTTCTAGGGCACATTATGTAATTCTTTGCAAACGACATATACAGCTTGGGATCAGCGACGTCGCAGGCTCTGACGGAGTGTAGCGCCTGTGTGCTGCAACTGCCTAAGTGTCGGCGGCTCCTTATTTTTCCTCTGGGTTGACGCACGAAACATTTTCTCATGCTTTGGGTATGGATGTAAGGCTGCAGAGGTTTGAATTCAGTTTTCCTTCTGCTAGGCGGGTTGCTAGCCAAGGCTAACGAATCCTTCCAGCCTAAAGCTTACTGTCTTAGACGCCAGTTATTCCCCTTCGCCCCTTTTCCTGTTAATGAAAAAAGTTCCGCCGAACTCAATAATGTGAAGATGACGCGAAAGATCAAGAAATACACGAGAAACTCCTGGCGAAGATTTTTACAATGACACCTAAGTTGTTTATTCTCAACCCTAACCCATGGGCGTAGCCAGGATTTTTACATTTCTTTTTACGCGTATAGCATTTCGAGTGCGCAATTTGATTTTTTTTTTTAAATTGAAAAATGTAGGCCTAAAACAACAACAAAAACAAAAAATTTGAAACAATATGAATACTCGGTATAATACTTTTCAAATAGATGTATTTTTATAGATACATTTGAATTTGTCAACACTGATGGAGAGTGGAGATAGCGTCTAGCGCACCTATGCGTTAAGTTTCGAATTGACATTGTTACAGTTTCAGCCAAAAAGGTCTAGATCATTTCAAACAAAAGTTGTAACCCCCTCCCCCTTCCCCATCGATCTAGTGTTGCGTCTTTTTAATGCAATAATAATTCTGATTATATAATCCTGTTGTAGGCAACAGGCAAGAGCTCTTTTTCTTAGTAGGATCGCTGTGACTACTTTTGATATAATAAGATTCATATCAGGATCAACCTTAGGTATAGGCAAACTAGCTAGGGCCTCAGATTGATGGGCAACTCGATAAGGGCACATAACAATTTTTTTTAGAGAAGAAATAGCGAAACCTGTCCCCAGTATTTTTGTTGGAATACACTAGGTTTGAAATAAATTGCGTATTTGAGTTTTTCACTGTTGATTAAAAATTTTCTATTTCATTTGGGGCCACCACATTCACTTTGCCTAAGGCCGACCCTGTTTATATTTATGGTAACCGGCACTGATCATCCTCGTGAACATGGGATTCAGAAAGTTCATCAAATCACAAACACCTCAGCGTAAAAGCAAGTAACTAAGTTAAGCAACATTTTAGGAGCTAATTTTAAAAAGCAACAGAAATTGAACCCGGACTTAAAGTTTTTTTGGTTCGACATTGATTTAAGTTAGCTACGGTGTTTCAAAATTATGTTGGCTTTTTTCCTCCAATGCATTTCTGTTTAAATTGGCATTGCAGATAATTGTGTTGTTTTCTAAATTGTCACGTAAACTGCAGCAAGCATCTTCGACCAGCAAATGCAGAGACAACCGCTCAAGTATTTCAGTGAACTTTTTTTTCTTCATAAAAGTACCATGTAAAGAACAATAGTTTTTCAAGCATATAACCTTCGGCAGCACGTGAAAGAGAGCAGCACATTCGTACCTAGACGCACTAGTCTGCTAGAGGCTTTACTGCGAGGAAACAAAGTAGTGCAGAATTATCTGAATAAAAAGCATCACAAAGATAAGACCTAGCTCGATGTGCCGGCTGTTAGGCTCTGGTTCTTTCTCAGGTGCTTCTGCAAAGCTGGGCCTATCTGAAGAACTGTTCCAAGCCAGGTTTCTTATCGGGATAATGTAGGAATTCGAGCTGATGTAGACCCTAGAGGTGGACATTGCAGACACCTTTTTGGGATTCTGACCATGCCAGATGGCCTTGAACTCATCCAGCTTCAGATTAGTCATGCTCTTGACGGACGTGAAAGAAGAGGAGAACCCACCGCTACTTACCCCTTGGTCGCCGCCCGCGAGGTCCTGTCTAGCCTCCTGGCTGCTAGTGCAGTCCGTCATCTTTAAAAGCGACACCGCTGAACTAGTACTTTTCCTTAGCGCATCAAAGCCGTTGTCAAAGGACGCCTCGTTCGAAAAGGTTGATGTGGACTCTGGTCGTTCATCTCTCCTTTGCATCCAAGTGTTGGAGTCCAGACTATGCCCCCTGTTTGAAGACTTGCTTTTCATACATATCTTTGCTCCTGAGGAATGAGAAAAGATTTTGCTGGTCGCATTTTGAGCTGTTTCAGTTGAAGTCGAATGAGGCTTTTGTGCGTTAGACAGTAAGCTGTTTGTACTCGGTTCCTGTGCGTCAAACGTTACAATGTCATTCTCTTCACAGAGAATACGTTTTTCCTCTGATTGGGGCGGTGTTGAGCTGTGTCTTTTGGGCATGCACGGTACCGCACAATGCCCAGCGTCTGCTGGGTAGATTTTAATTCTTGAATGTTTAGCTTCAGGTATATTTTTTGATAATGATCGAACACACACTTTATCATCAGTCTCTTGTTTTTTCTCAAAGTCAGCTGACTTTTTGGCGTTACTAAACGTGGGCGGGGAAACGTTTCTCTTAAAGTCTTGCGTTAAGTTTAGGAACTTTTTTTGGGAGGAAGAACTACGCTCAGATTTTCTGGCCGTGATTCGGTCTTTTTCTTTAGCAGTAAAATCAGTATTGGCTATTTTATCATCGACATCAATTTTAACTTTTTTCGAAGACTGTGAAAGAGATTTTTCTTTGGGCTTTTTCACAGAGCTTGATCTTTTCTTATGGGCCGAACTCTTTTTCTTATCAAGTGCGGCAACCGAATCCTTGTTAAACTCTACTTCTGAAATATGGTCTCTTTTCCCAGGCATCGAGCTGTTGGCCTCTTTAAGAGATTTCACACGTGAAGATGTTAGTTTCGGGAACGTCTTTCTTCCAGGTGAAATGCGTTGGTTTTCTTTTAAATTGTTCACTGGGACGTTGCCATTGCTTTTTTCACTTCTCTTGAGAGCTTGCGAAGCAAGAGTACTGACTAGTTTTTTCTTTTTTTTGCTGGGACTTCTTGTTTCTCTTTTAACTTGGTCTTTCTGGTCTGCCAAAAATACGCTCCTCTTAGGCTTAACAGAGTCCTCAATCAGATTTGTACCATTCCGCAGATTTATTTTACTAGTGACCAGCGTTTTACATGATGTTTGCAAATTTTTTTGAGTTTTTTTTTTACAGTAATCGTACTCGCTTCCTGTTAGCGTATCGAAGACTGGGCTGGCGGTATCGATGTTATCACTATCGAGAGCCGGAGAAATAGCAATGTTAGTACAGGCATTATTTTCGGCTGTTCGGGTATGCGTGCTAATCAAGCACAAGTCAGGGCGATCCTGGAGGTTGGTTTCAGAACGATTGGCACTTGTCCGATCAGTGAACTCTTTAGCCACTTTTGGTTTCTTTTTCTTAACTCGTTTCACCTGTTTTTCGAGTTTGCCTTGTTGCTTTTTGCCATGGTTTGTCGCCGCTTCTTTTACCGGCGCGCTTTCTTGGCGATACGATTTGTACAAGGCTTCCTTTTTAACCCTCTGCTGTGTGAGTCTGTCTTCTGTGTTTGCCGTCTCCAACTTGGTCTTGCTCGTGGTCTGCTTGGCCTTCAGGCAAGACTTAAGCGCCTGCTCTTGGGGTTGCGGTGGGGCATCGTTATTACTGGGTTGACTCTTCGTCTGCGTGTAGCTGTCTACTAAAATGTTGCTGATACAATTGGGCGTTTTCCTAAGCCTGGTCACTTTAAGTGACCGAGCATTTGATAATCCATCTAGTGTCGACATGAGATCGCCGTAGTGGTTTTCTTGCTCACTCTCCGTGTCGCCCTCGATGTGCAACCTCTTGTCCACGTTATGAGGCGCACTGTCGAATGCATTCGGTGAATTACAATCGATTTTAGTGGCGTCAACTTTTTGAGTCTCTGCGTCGTTTTTCACTTCGAAAGCCTGAGCTTTTGACATTTTTACGTTTTTCCAGTTTGTTTGTTTTTTCTCTCTGTTCTTTCCGTCGGACGTGTTTCTTCTCGGCCTCTCTGCCTTTTCCGAGGTCCATTTCCTTTGGGCCGATCTGCTTTCTCCTTCACTGCTGCTGAACGCCAGACTCGATGCCCCTGTGCTGATTTTCGTGGAGTCGCGCAGTCCGAAACCTCTGGTCCCATAGTTGCTGGAGTATCTCTCCGAAGGGATGCTGCTGAGCAGCCAGCTCTGGTGATCAATCACCTGAGGCGAAGTGCTGCAAAGTGCAAAACTCGACACGGACTTCGGTTTCGGTATCGCTGGCGCCAGACTCTTTCTACAGGTAGAGATTTTAGGGCACATGTTTGCACTAAGTGGACTCCTCGGCGTCGCACTTGACAAAGCAGAGTTGACTGTGATGCAGGAATGGTTGCTCTCTGCATTTCTGGAATTCGCCTTCTGCCCAGAGCAAGACTCCATGCTTAGTGCCGCAGAGAAGGGCACACGTGGTGACTCTCGTGGCTTCGGAGATTGATTTCTTGAAAAATTTTTGGGAACAGGCATTGGTATTTTAGATTTATAGAAATGATTAATATTTGTATCAATCTCATGGATGCCCAGGGGCAACAAGGGAGGAGACGTCAGGAAACTGTAATCCCCTTGGTAGTGCGAGTTATTCTCTCCTTTTAAGCTCTTCAAAATTTCATTTTTTAGTTCATAGCTTACATCTGTAATAGAATATTACACAATATATATATATATATATTATTTATCACATTATCAATTAGCAATGCAATTTAGTGCAATTATTTTAAAATAGTAAAGCCTTTCAGAGCTTGCGATCTACAGGGCCTATGACGTTAGGGTCATCTTTGGCCAAAGGCTAACGAGCGGGGTGTCATGTGGCCAGCACAACGACTAGCCGCCTTTACTTTCCCCAACTTAAGTCAGGAACCTATTAGAGTTGGGTGGACTCCCGAAATTTACAATGCCAGTATTCACCGCGATTGGACCCCATGAGTGTTTTATATGAATGTATTTAACTCTTTATCTCCGTAATTATTTTTTTCACGTTTTGACAGAACTGACAAAGACTTCTCCAGACAATTTCAATCCAATAAGAAGTGGTTAAAGTAATTATACTTGATACAAGTTTATGGGATCTTACATTAGGGCTTGGTTTAGGTTTCATCAATATATTTTATTGTACACAGCGTGTTCTCCGGTCTCGTAAGGGAATATATCTTCGCGATGTTAGAGTTAGTAGAAGTGAATAATGATTGGGACGCGAAGCGAGACCAATCAGTATAGAAGACCTGAGCCTGGACTAAACTGCCCACATGTTGTGACGTTGCAGGCTGGTGTTGAGGCCTTCTATAACGAATGGACTCGCGTGAAGAGTAAACAAGTCAAATAAAAAAAAAATACTTTTTAATTTATTAAAAGGGGAAGTAACTTTACATTTACAGCCATATATCCTAATACTTTATTTATTTCCCTTTTCTGTATCGAACACATCAATAATTGAATTGCTTAATTTGTTTTTATTGATACTGATTCATGTGTTATCAGGGATAGGGTTAGGGTTAGATCGGAGAATTGGGAAAGGGAGAAATAACGTGTACAAAATTTGTACCAGAGAGCAAGTGGAGTGAGTTGATAGAAGCTTTGTAAAAAGGGGGGGGGGGGGGGGGGGTTCTCATTGTTAGTGGCAGTGGCGTCGATAGGGGAGGTGCAGACCTCTCATCGCTAAAAAAAAAAAGTTTTACTTGATAAATAGTCCAACAGGTAGATTTATGACATTCAAACTAAATTTCTTAACTAACATAGACGCAGATTCATTTAATGTCTAACAGCGTATTGGTTAGTATTCCACTCTGTTGCAAAGTGTCGTCTAAACTATGCTTTGGGTCTCTCTTATCTACGTCATAACAGGGGTAAAGTGCTGTAGATTACTACACATTATCTAATGACGTAATTACAATGTTTACAAGATCTTGCCTTTATTCTCCAAAGAAGGAAAAGAGAAACAGTCAACGCTTTTTAACAGGAAGTCATCTTGCAGTTGGGGGGAATCACTAATTTCTGTGGGGGAAAAAAAGCATGTAATAAGTAAATTTTAAAAATTAGCATTACAAAAAAACAAAAAACAAAAAACAGAAAAAGATTAAAATTACTTTAAAAAAAATAAATCTTATAGAAAGTGTAATTGTATCAATTAGTTTGGATCAGTCATGTAATTAAATGTGTAATAGATCTAGACTCTAGACTAGCAACAATAAATCGGTGGTATAAACAATGTTTATATTAATTGTTTTGTGTAGTGCAATTTCATGCTATTAGCATTCTCAATACGCTATGATCCTATTTTTTGTCTGGACAAGTTGGGAGAAAAGGGGGCCGGGAAGAATGGGGTATCTGGGATAATGTTACTGTGATAGCTTCATACTTGAGGGCCTCCTTAAGCCAATACAATAATCACTGTGCCACTGAAGTGGTTATGGAAATAGAAGGTTTCATAGCTATATATTGCTAGTTTCAAACTTTTAAACGACGACCTGATTCTCTAAACAAAGTATAAAGGGGACTAATTCATCTTATACGACGACATCTGTCAAGTTCAATTTCTTTCCCTTTTTCTATTCCAAACAAAATAATTATTGACCAATAATTAATGAACTAAAAGGTTATTATTTTTTAAAATTGATTCTTGTGTTGTCATGTACAAGAAATAATTTTGCAAAATTTCAACTTGATCCGAGATTGGGGTGTGGGAGAATTGAAAAAAGTTCCCCTTTCAGACCTTGCGATCTATAGGGCAGATGATGTGATGGTAATCTGTTTCCTTGGCCAACGGTTAACGAACAGGGTGTCAAGTGGCCAGCACAACGACCAACCGACTTTCCTTTCCCCAATTACATCTCCCCAATTAAAGTCAGGTACCCCTTAGAGTTGGGCGGACTCAGGGGCGCCCTAAAAATCCCGAAACCCTAAATCCCATTCTTCACCGAGATTCGTGCCCAGGACCCACAGTTTCAGAAATCACGCCCTTAACCACTCAGCCAACGTGCCCCCTTGTGGGAGAAATAACGTGTACATAAACTGTACCAGACAGTCAGACAGAGTGAGTTGATATAAGCTTTCTAATAATATGAATGACACTTTTAGCAAATAGTTATCAGGAATTCCGATAGTCAATAATCTACTTCTGTATCTTGGACACATTTACTTAGCCGAGATACCGACCATCAAATGAACTTTTAAATTATCGACCTGATCCGCGATAATTACGAATTGGAAAGTGCTTCCACTTGAAGGTTGATTGGTGAAATGTATCAAGACTTGGAATAGTGTATATTGTCAAATATTCTTCTTCTTCTTGAAACTGTCAGGTAGAGTTGAGCCTTCGGCTCTTGGAACTCTAGGCCAGCAAAAGTAAACAAGAGCTCCCTTTCACGGGCCTGAATGAGAAAAGTGTACACTGTTCTGTCTGGCGGGTGGGTCAGACTCGTGGCAAGAGGCCGCGTAAACTAAGACCATTTTCATTTTCTATACCAGGCTAACCGTGCAGGACACGCCATTTATGTAACGGCCCCTTGAGAAACGGAGCCTGGATTGTGACAAGGTCGTGGGAGCTTTTTTACAACTCCGCACAGTGCAATGAGGATCGCATCCCCTGAGGCACCCCCACGGGAGTCTTGTTTCGCTACCCTTTAGCCTAATCGTTTCCTCTTACGATCGTTTCCACCCGGGCGCCACTATGAGGCAGGGTAGCATGCCCGGGTAATATTGTCACACAGAAGAAGAACACGTTAAATGCATTTAAAAAAAAAAGATAATACTTCCTTTATGCAACTTTAGGCCTACTTGTAGAGCGATTATTTTTCTCTTAATAACTAACCACACCCCTGCCTTCCCCCGACAATTAACGCAGGTCAAGCGAATGTATAAATCTACTTGACTAAATAATATTCCAATGATTGGCTTTATAGATCTAGACCTAGAAGAAGATGCACAAAATGTTCCTGAACATATATTTTATTAAACTATTGAATAATGTTATGCCTTTTTGCGGAAATATCCGAAGACGTGGCCTATATTCTGTTCCAGATAAATATTTTCTAGTTCTCTAGCCAAATTTATATTTATTTATTTTGAAAAAGTATGGCCAAGGAGATAATCAAATTTCTAGAAAAATCGTTGAGCCTTTTTCGAGATCCGTGCAGTGGCGTAGCTAGGAAGAAATTGAAAATATCCCGTGGACCCAAATGTGTGTTCGAAATTATTGTTTATTTTACATTAAATATTAAATATTACGCAAAATGCTTGGGCCCCCAAAGAGTCAAGTCCACCTAGGCTCCCAAATGATAGCACATTCCTAGCTACGCCACTGGATCTGTGTCCACCAAGGCTTAGTTTTCCACCCCAAAGGTTTTAGTTTCTACGAAGGTACGAATGGAACTATGGTAAAGATGTATTATAAATAGAGATGAATCCATAAATAGCAAGCGTTTTTTTTTTTTTTGTCTATTCACTTAACAGAATGTGAATGTATTGATTAATTATACATTGCTTGAAACGATAGATCATCTATTTTCATTTTTTTTTTCGAAACATCAAACTAAAATGTAAACAAATAGCAGATAACTGTGAATAATTTTTAGTAGGCTATGAAAATCGCCATTGTTTATCTGTCAATCTCTATGTACTTAAATCATACCATAGCATCTTTACAGAACAGATAAGGGATGTTAGATGGAATGGACTAGAGAATAAGCTAACTAGCCATACACATCACATGCTGCTAGAGTAGCCTTTTTAAAGCAATTTCTCTTTTCTTCGCTTCAAGGAGTGGCAAGGCCTTTTGGCGATACCCACATCCCCCCCAGTGTACTTAATTCATATTAGCACTAGTAAAGAGTCACCAGTAAGCATTGAAAAACTTACAAAAAATGGAAATGAAGTTAAAGAATTTAGCGACAGAAATATACATTTTATTTAGTTACACCCATTTGAGCGCCCCCCCCCCTTTTCGTTCCGGCGCCCGAAGCGTTTGACCCACTTGCCCTCCTCTAAGTATTCCCCTTATTCCCATAAGCTTTATTTATATTTTTATCTCTAAATGTTTATCTCTAAATGTTTATCTCTAAATGTTAATCTCTAAATGTTTATCTCTAAATGTTTATCTCTAAATGTTTATCTCTAAATGTTTATCTCTAAATGTTTATCTCTAAATGTTTAACTCTAAATATTTATCTCTAAATGTTTATCTCTAAATGTTTATCTCTAAATGTTTATCTCTAAATGTTTATCTCTAAATGTTTATCTCTAAATGTTTATCTCTAAATGTTTATTTCTAAATGTTTATTTCTAAATGTTTATCTCTAAATGTTTATCTCTAAATGTTTATCTCTAAATATTTATCTCTAAATGTTTATCTCTAAATGTTTATCTCTAAATGTTTATCTCTAAATGTTTATCTCTAAATGTTTATCTTATTTATACCTGAGAACAAATCATCGCTGGTCCCGTCCAAGGGAGAGTAAATGTTTGAGAGCCTCAACTTGTTATAGGGCAAGACAGACAAGGACGAAGTGGGCTCCCCTTCATCTTCGAATTTCGGGGGCGCCAAGTTGAAGTTGGATCTTGTCAATGGAGCCGGGCTTAAGGTCTGCTGGTCAAACAGTATTCCGCAGGACTGAAGACTTTTGATTGTATTGCTGTTTCTTTCTGTTTACAGTTACAATAGGCAATTTAGAGGTGACGGAGGGGTGAAAAGAGAGAGAGAGAAAGAGGGTAAAGATATGAAGAGAAAGAAAGAGGGGGGGGGTAAAAGATGAAAAATAAGAAAGAAAGAAGGAAGAGATATGAAGAAAGAAAAGAGAGAGAGAGAGAGAGGGATAAGAGTGTTGTAAGACGGTACGACACGTTTTGTCGCAGCCGTTTCGGCGTGGCCGTTTTTGGCGCAGCCGTTTTGGTGCGAGACTGTTTTTGGCGCTGGGGATGTTTAGGCGCGAGATATAACTGACGATAATTTAATAAGCGCGTAGCTTTTATAACAATGTTTATTTCAACCTACTATAATATTGTATGTATAGCATGAATTCTAACATTATCCATCGGAATTTTTTGTTATAAAGATTTTGCTTATTTCATGAATAGATTATGTCAGATACCTGAATGGTAATGGCATGTTTGCCCCTACCCTTTATCTATATGTGAGTTCTGTTAAGCGCACTGGAAGACATTCTTTACTTTCTTTCCAAAAGATATTCAAAAAAAAAAAAAAATTGACATCAGATTAATATCCAAAAAAAAAAAGCTAAGGTACTTTTAAAAGATATATTTTAAGAAATTGGGTAAGGGTGATTTGGGTGACACATCTCTTTTTGATGCAGCTTAAGCCAAACAAATGAAGACAAGACCAGTACCGAATACTGGTCGTTGGCGTCATGCGTCTGGCGATCATCTCCTTCTGACTGGTCACACAGATCCTATCTTGTATCATAAACAGCGCTCTACAGGGAACTTCAGCAGCAGTGCATGCGAAATTGCCTAAATAGACGCTTTGCGTAAAGTAATTCAGTATCTATTACCCGCTGTGATGCGGACGTTACTTGAAGTCTATTCTGGAGAATTTGACACGCAATGAAATGAAATGCTAGGAGCTCCTCCACAGCCTGAACAAAGGTCAACTTTGACTATTTCATTAGTATACCAGAACTAGTTTCACCTGAGCTGAAAGAAAAGCTTTTTTTGTACGACTCTGAGGAAATGACAAGGAAAAGAATTTTACTATTCGGTAGAACATCAAATGGCAGTTGGAGCAGTCAAATGAAAAAGCTTTACGTGGATACGACATTCAGAATTTCCCCTTCTATGTTCTAATACAGTGATGCCCAAAATACGGCCCGCGGGCAGCCCGCGACGTGGTTCCATCCGGCCCGCCGAAATGTCGGCACAAAGTACATAAAATCCGCTACTACCCCCTAAGGAAAAGGTTTAAAAATGTCTCTTTCCTACGTTAGGGCCATCAATTTTACTCCGATTGATTGGTACCATGACCAACATTTGTGCCTTTATGAAACTCTTAATGTAGAATTTAAAAAAAAAAAAAAAAAAAAAGACTAATACAATAACCTTTACTTTTTTAGCAGAACATGATAATTAGCCAATATATTTGAGTTGTAAATAAAGGTTGGCTGGTGTTTTTTTTTTAAAGAAACGCAATTATAAAACAAATTCGACGTCATTTGAATCAAAAGATTGTTAAACTACGTCTAGAGATTGGAAGATTAATGTTAATATTTACCAAAAAGAGACAAGAAAATGAGTCGTTGGTAAAGCTAGCTACACTGTTGCTCATATTTTTTAGTAGAGAAATGAAGCCTTTTTCTGACGCTTGAAAAAAAAAAAAAAGATAATACTATCCCATTAATGAATGTAAGTGTTAGATCCACAGGTTTCTAATCAAATAGTTTCAAGTCAATTTCATTTCGTTTTTGTACCTTTCCTTTATGTGGCCCGCGACACCAGTGTTGAAAATTAAAATGGCCCGCAGGTCGATTTATGTTGGGCATCACTGTTCTAACAGATCGACGTGTAAACGCTAAGTGTGTGTTGACGTAGTATTATAATATTACACATGAGGCTGGTTACTATTAGTGTGTCGCGAATGTCTTAGACGGCTGGGTTCGTGCTTCCTGGAGTCACACGTGACACGTGACAAACATAGATATTACAGGCTGACTTAAATTCACTTTGGCAGACAAAATATAAAAGTTTATTTGATGACAATACTAATACCGCACTTCTTGGCTGTTACATGCTCCAATAAGAAACAAAGTCACATCCGCATAACAGCGGTATCAAATATATCCAACATGTCAAATTCTCCTAAATAGACTTCAAGTAACGTCCTCATCACAGCGGGTAACAAATACTTTAGTAATAATAGTACAGAATACTAACTACTAGAAATACATGTCTCAAGTGACCACTGGCTTCGACTGCCCAAAAGATACTTCGTTAACTCAAAATTACTACTTGACTCTCTAAGTCACTACTGTCCAGACCGGACCAAAAGATACTACTTGACTGCCCTGGACCAAAGGATACTACTTGACTGAACTAAAAGTCAATTTAGTCATCCTTACTTCCTGTTTCTATATCAGGAGTTTCACGTGTCTTTTCACCCTCTTAACCTGAGGTGAACATATAACTGGCAATGTCAACCGAGACTGTGACACTACGTTATTATGACAGAAAGAGGTGGTTTAGTACAGCCTGTCCTATATGCCCTACTGCATTCTACCCACCCCTCGCCACTTATTTGAAAAAAAAAATAACTTTGACTATTTCATGCACGTGAAGTATGGATGGGGCTGTCTGGTCTTGTGTAATGTTACTGATCTAACAGTAATTAAATACAAAACTTAAATAACAAGAATAACTGACAAATATATCTCTTGTTCTGTACATAAAAAATACGTCTTAATACAAACACTCATGCAAAACATAGATATATATAATCCTTTTTAAAGAAATAATACAATGAATGTAAATAATGTGATCAAAAAACATTTCGCGCCAAAATGTCCCGTGCATCAAAAACGTCCCATGCACCAAAACGGCTGCGCCAAAACGTCCTGCTTCGGTTGTAAGATCAATCTCGAGCTCATCAAAACCTCTTGTAGCGGGTGCAACGGCTACTTTTGCTTTTCTAAAAGCAAACCGTTTAATTAATAAAAATAATTATGCAAGCGATTTTTTCATAAAAATACACGAATTCTAAAACAATAACCTAAATTAAGGAAGGCATTGTTAACAAAGAACAACAATAACTATGTATTATCAGTATCACTAAGTCTAATCTATTTATAAAATGTACAAGATATGTTCACAACAAATATAAATATTAGTTAAGGGTGTTTTTTTCTGGTCAACTAGCTGCTAAGATTGAAAGAAAAAAATTCATGTTTGTTTATAAAAGCTAAGAATGCAAGCACATTTCGTAAAATGTATTTTTATGCAGCGACTTTCGTGCAGTAGCGTAACGCCTTAGCATGATATGGTGCTAAACTAAATCCTTAAAAATGTTTAAATAATCAAATTTTATTTATTTCTTGTTTAGTGCCCCCATCAGGATAAAGCCGCTTATTTATGTGCGTTTTGTTTGTTTTTCCTTAAATGAATTCTATTAGAACTCTGTATATTTAAGACTATGAACCCTCGTTAAATCTCTTAATAAAAACATTTTTTTTTGTTACTAGCCCATTGTGACGTAATGGATTTTTTTTCTTTTGACGTCTTATGAATGCATTCTTTAAATGTAATGCTAAAAAAAAAACCTCGGTGCACCAATGTCTATGAACCCTTGATAAGTGCCTCGTATTGATGGAGACATTTTTAGTCTAACTAGGCCGTGTGACGTAGTGGATTTTTTTTCCTTTGACGTCACATGGAATGAATTCTTCAAATAACATGCTAAAACAACTCGGTATAGTAATGTTTATTAAACCATCGTTATTTTAAAAAGGTATGATAGCTAGATTTAGATCTAATCTAGATTTTTAAAACTAGATCTAGATTTTTTTACAGTAAATATAGAACTAGATTTGAATTTATATCCTAATTAAAATCGTTGTAGAGTCTAGATCTAGAGATTCTATGTCTAGTTAGACTGATATAGACTAGATCAATATATAGAATTTTAATTAATTTCTAGACTTAAAGTGTAGATTTTTATTTCCAAACGTCTAGATCAATATTGCAATGCTATAGCCTAATATACTGAAACTAATCTACTATTTTTAAATTTAATGTTGTATTTAGTCTTTTGATAGATAATCTAGGATTTTTTTTTTCATAAATCTAATCTAAATTACATCTAAGTTATTCCAAATTTATATTATAGATCTAGATCTTGATCTAGAAGATATAGATTTTAAGGGTGCTAAATCAGAAGTTTAGTTTATGTAGATCTACATCCTTATGCTCTATTGATAGCCATGCTGAGACATCGAAATACAAGCATGATATATCAATGCTGAAAAATTATCTAAAATCGCTCGTCTGACATATTGTACATATCCGGTAGAGATGACATGCCGTAATGTGTAATACATCTCTTTATCAATAATAGGCTATTAGTTTGTAACCAGTTTGTTATTAAGTTAAGAGCAATGCCGTCGAGTGGTTAGCGTGCTGGACTGATTATCTCGACGGTCCCGGGTTGTTTGTTTGTTTTAATGTTTCGGATGTTCCATCAGAGTTGAAGATAGTTTACTTCCTAGTCCAAACCTCCCCACAGGACGACGGGGGATGGGAGCGGGCAAAGTTTGAACCAGGAACCATCGATAAATCCGAAAGACAGTCCAGCGCGCAAACTGCACGACCAGGCAGGGTTATACGCTGCTCGCCGCCATCCTCCGTCGTCCAGCGAGAAGTTAATTATTTTTAAATCCGAACATCCGAAACATGTAAAACAGAAAAAAAAACAACATTATTTTATTTTACAGAGGCAAATGAATCTTTGAAACATTATTACTTTTGACAATCAAAATTAAATTTCGTCTTGAATATTCCTTGCTATTAGGTGGATCCATCAGGGATCCGACTCTGACGGGGGCCGCCTCTGAGTTTGTGTGATAACACAAACTCTCTTTGTAATCTTGTTGATTATTATTACTGAAATGCAAAATAACACATATGCTGTACCTTGAAAAAATTAATTGAACGCCCTCGTATTTCCCGTTGTCATCACAACGCCCCATCCCCCATTTTGTTTTACCCGGGTCTTATAATATAACTGGGTTATCAAGTGCGGACCAGTTTTTAAACAGGAAGTAGACACTATTATGGATTTAAAAAAAAAAGCTCAAACAAGAGAATGAAAAAATTCCGGTATTTTAAACTGACATTTTCTCCTGACAATATGTTCATTGAGTGGTTGTACCTGCAAACAGGCTGAGTTCCCCTAGGTCTATTAAGACGACACTACCGTGTTTATGTATTTAGGCACTCCACGGAACTGGGAAGATATAGTATCAGGTCAAACACGTTACGACAGGTGGAGTCATTAAGAACTTATAGCGCCTAAAGGCATGGATAGAAATGTAGGTCCCATTTATTTAAACTTGTCATAACAAGGTTTCCCACATGTATATAGGCCTATGTAAGAACTGCCTCTTCCTGGTCTTAATCGTACTTTGCATTGATAGGATCGAACTCTAAATGTGATTCCAAAGCTGTCTTTCATCATTTATCTTTTTTCTTAATCTTTTTTATGACACATTTATTGTATCTTTCTCACTATCTAAATTCTTTGAGCCGGATCTAAAACTATATTTTAACAAGTTTACAATGACAGTTTGTGTGGAAACACAAACCCAAAATTGGCCCCCGAAGTGGTCCACCTAGAGTCTTCACCAGGATTCGAACACGGGACTTCCGGTTCCAATTGCTTTACCCCTCAACCACAGCATCTCCATATATTCATTTAGAGTACACTTATATATTTTAAAAATATTAATTATTAACCTTATCAGTACATTCAAAATTAATAACATGTTACATGTAATACAGAGAAACCAAAAAAAAAATTATTCTTCTAACAAAATTAGATAAATTGGCGACACAAACAAAAAATTGACCTACACTACAACTGTGTACAAATGACTTATAAGTAACTAGCCTTTCCACTCGCAAATAAAAATTAATATCTCCATTGTCATTTGTCACAAAGCGTAAATGAAATGGAAATATGTAAAAATGGAAGGAATATTTTTCAGAGTTTTTTCCAGGGCCGGAATAACGACTGTGTAGCCGAAACACTAAAGATGGCCTAGATATACTTAAAACATATCATTTTTGACACAATTTGCATATTAATTAAGTGAAAGCATGGCACTGAAAGAATGGAAACTTATTTATCACTTATTCTAGTATGTTCGTAGATTAATTAATGTCATTATATTTATAGGGAAGCTATAAAGCCAGAATACGGCTGGGGCCTAAAAAAACAACAAACTAACTAAAAACATTTTTATCCTTTCCTCGTATTAAGGTGCAAAAGAATTAGGCCAAAGGTCCTTGTGACAATTGTCTAAAGAAAAGGATTATGACACATGATTAGGAATCGCCTCTTGTTATGGAGTGTGTGTGTGTGTGTGTGTGTGTGTGTGTGCTTCCATGGTGACGGTGGGAAGAGGTTATTGATTTGTTGTGAATGATGCAACATAGGTGGCGATGTCGTCATTTGGTCTTAGGGAAGACGACTCTAGAACGTGAGAATGAAAGGTTGTGTTACTGTAGTGAGTCTGATTTTATTACTTTAGTCTACAACATTTTTTTTTCATTTTATCCACTTGATTTTTTGTGTCTATATTATAAATAAAAGTTTTATTTAGTTGTTGTTTTTTTTAGAGGAAGTTATTCAATGTTTTTTTTTTTTAAGTTTTATTAGTTAAGATAAAGTAAGCCTTCAACGGCTTAATTGTTTACCAGCTATTTGGTGCTACACACCAACCACTGGAACCAAAATATACAACAACAGCCTCTTACCAACTTCTCTGCCCGTCAACGAGATTTTGTAACTCACTTTTGTTTAGCGGTGTCAACATGAACTTGAATCGCCCCCCCCCCCCCCTTCCCCGCCTCAGGAAGTCGAGGCTCATTCTCCGTAGAGATTTGTTTTCATGTTACTACTGCATACTAACTGTGAATGGACGGCCAGCAATGAGCATGTCCCCTCCCCCACCCCCCACCTCCATTTTTTTTTTTTGTTGACAGTGACTACGGGACCAGTGAAATGTGAGACTTTTTTTCAAGCCCCACCCAGCGCAATGTAATCTCCACCCTGGTAGCCCACGGGAGGTATTGTTTCCGTACATGGTATCTTGTCCAATATTTGTTTTATTTGGATTATCCCCACCAGGGCGTCACGATAAGGGCGGTGGAGATCATCTAGTTACCTATCCTGCTATTGCAACTCACGTATTCCCAGAGCACAAGACGAGTAGGTAGGTGCAGCGAGGAAGTGGAAGTTAAAATTAACAAGCAAAATATTTTTAGAAAAACCTTTTTTTTTTTTTTTTAGAAAAACATAACTTATCTAAGGGAAAGAACTCCGCGCTTACAAATATATGCTATCTATAATGCGGAAGTTATTTATTTCTATGATACGATAATTAACAAAGTGATTAAGTAATTAACTATTTGGTTAAGTTTTTAACAGATTCGTGTTTTATTAGGTACAACAAATTATTTATTTGTTTAAAGTTTCCACTTGATCCGTGAATGGGTGTGGGAAAAATAACGTGTACAATTATCTAAGGGGACGAAACCTTAAATATTTAGCAATATCTGTGACTACTGAAGGATTTGTATCAAACCAGATAATTAATTACCAGTAATTAATTGACTAATTGGTTATTGTTTTTTGTTGATTCTTGTATTGTCCAAGCCACTGATGTATTGGGCAAGGTTTCCTCTTAAACACAGAATGGGTGTGGGAGAAAAAACGTGTACAGACTTTTTACCAGACAGACAGACAGAGTGACTTGATACAAGATGTGTAACAATGTCAATTACGGTTCATTGTTCTCAATAAAACTTTCTTTTGTTTTTTAATAGTCATACCCAGTACACACTGGTCCTATCTCTTTAGTGGAAATATGGGAGGAGGGGAGGGAGGTATCTGGGAGAAGGTTTCCGTGCTGCCTTATGGAGCTCAGCAAACACAACTCAGCTCGAGTTAAAATTCAAATGTATAATTCCTTGCTTGCCTCGGGATTTCCACTCCTGCCCCACTTGATAGGTAGCAGAGTGGTTTATCCAGATCAGTCACACTCCTACTGATGTCTCTAATTTTTAGTAGTGAGACAACTGCGGAGTTGAATTACTTGATCAAAAGTAACTAGCATTAGGTAAGACTACACCAAAACTATATAGAAAAGTAGCTTACCAGGGGTGGTTTCAATCTTAAAGCTAGAGTAACACTTCGACAGGCATCGGGGTGGCTTCAGATTAGATATGCAACACGCGTTTATGTCGCCCTCAGGGTTCGGATCCATTTACTGTGGCCTCTGAATGACAAGTCCGTTCTCTGCTCCTTATTGGTTCCGCTTCTTCCCCAGCACGCGTGGCATATCTAAGAGCTTCTGCAGAGTTGAAACAAAAACAAAAATAAAAATGGACGCATGCCCTACTAAGAGCAACCTTTTTTCTTAGAGATTTCCACAAAGGCATCAACAAAATATTTGGCCCTTTTTTTTGTGTGCGCTCCCTTTAAGGATCGGATGAATGCTGTGTTCATTAACAGAAAACTTTTATCGATGCCTTTAAGTAAAAGCTGATCATGCTGTGACATCGGACTTTTCGTCAGTGCGATTGGAGCAGGAGAACGTGGTGGTGGCTGAGCGGTTAAACGCTCGGCTGGGGACCTGGGTTCGAATCTCGGTGAAGATTGGCATTTTGAATTTCGGGATCTTTAGGCGACCCTGAGTCCACACAACTTTAATGGGTATCTGATTTTAGTTGGATAAAGTAAAGGCGGTTAATCGTTGTGCTGTCCACATGACACCCTGCTCGTTAACCACTGGTCAAAGAAACAGACGGTACGAGACGTTTTGGCGCGACCGATTTGGCGCCGCCGTTTTGTCGCGAACCGTTTTGGCGCAAGGTTCGTTTCTGACTATAATTTAAGAAACACGTAACTTTTATATAAGAGTTTATTTCGCTATACCATATAATTGTATCTATAATATTACTTCTATCACCATCCACCGTATTGTATTTGGACAAAAAAATAATCTTGATTATTTCATGAATAATCTGGTAATGACATGCTACCCTTGCAAGAGAGGGAGCTTTGGCAGCCACTCACCTCGAAGCACCAAGTACGTTTTTACAAGCAACGGCAGAAATCCGAGCACTCATTTATGAGAAGTGGTTAAAGTCCTGGAAGGAATCCGACGGAGCACGTGGTGTCTGGCAGCATATGCGTCACCCATATCGCGACGATCCGTAGTGGCGGTTAAGGAGGTCAGAACAAAGAATCAGTGCACAGTGTAGGGCGGAACATTGTCCTGTTGGGGCATACTTTTGCCCGGTTCCACCATGTAGGGTAGCTACGAGGCATTAGGCCTACGTCTACGTTTCTTATTCGACGTCTATCAGTTGAAACAGTTGCTTTTATCTCCTATGTCTGCTACATATAAGAGTTGCGTGGTCTCAGTAGCGACCTAAAACAGACATCTACTCACGAGGCTCTACTAAAGGAACAAGAACTTTACGTAAATCACACACATCAAAATTGCATTGCTTCAGTAAGAGTCGCGCTGTCCGAGAGGTAAAGCGCTTGACTTCCGAACCGGAGTGCTCAAGGTTCAAATCCAGGTGAAGACTGGCATTTTTAATTTCGGGAGGCCTTTTTTTTTAAAGATTTTTCACGTTAAATTAAAACTTCGAAATCGCCAACTCAACAAAAGTAAAAAACAAAAAAAAATCTATATAAAAAGAATCTTAATTCTACAGTGACCTCAGGTACACAATATTAAATATACAACTTTAAAAAAAAAGCATTTCTTATCATCACTTCCGGTACTTTGTACACCAGACACACCTATTTATAAGATTTCCTCAATGTATAAAAATCTCGTACAGATCCAGACATTCGAAGATGGGCAAAATATTTCTAAACATCTATTTCTTTATTCCAATCTTTAATGAATACATTCGGGAATACCCACTGACTTACATGTGGTCATGGTACAACATGTCTAGACCTACAGACCAATTTTTAGAAGATATTTTTTTTAAATTGTCAAGGTCAAAAAAATAGTTTACACGGTATGGTCAATCAGCTGGTGATTCTTTTCCCAAAGATATAGCTCGTCCATCGTGGTTCGATGATGACCACTTTTGTCATCCAGGGGGCTGAGGGCTTTGCACTAGGGTATTTTTTTTTTGGGGGGGGATGACTAGTGACTTGCGCTGTAATTTTGATTAAAGTGAGGAGGATTCGCGCAACACGTCGACCTCACTCTCTCACCCTGAGGCCCATCCATTTCTAGAAGCAAGATTTTCCCAAAGATATATATATATATAAATTGTCAGAATTCTAGGAAAAACGTTAGAGCCGTTTTCGAGTTGCGTGTCCAGACAGGTCTGAATGCTTTCTTCCTTCTGTCTGTTAATTCCCATGAAGAATTCGGAAGGAAATTGTAAAAAGTAGAATTTGCTTATTATGGTATCAAAGCAAGGAGACTTCATTTTTAACGATGGAAGAACATTTTTGTTTACAAAGTTCCAGAAAGGGTGACTTTATGCAGGGGCGGCCTTGGGTAATTGGAGGCTCAAAGCGAAGAGAATTAGGTGCCCCCAAATGAAATAGAAAATAAAAAGACCGAAAAATAAAATTCCGCAAAGAAATAAAACTTTCCTGCATCTATATCTTTTAAAAAAAATGAAATAGATTTATATTGAGCATTCCCGTGGCGTTCCGAATAAAATCTTACATCGCAGTAGAGACCTAGAGCTAGGCCAGTAAACGAGTCATAGAGTCCTACTATGTTTGAGATCTGATCCAAGTCTCTCATTTTTTTTATCTAAATTTTTTTTTTTAAGTCCTGTCGAGGCCCCCACCAATCGGAGACCCTAGACGGCAGCCTTTTTTCCACCTGTGCGTAAAGCCGGCCCTGCCCTCTACTTTGACTTGACGTTACTTTATCTCCCTTATCGTATTTCGCAATAGGCCCATCGAAATACTGTGACTAGACTTCTAAGTACTTACTGTGGCAATTCTAACAGCTTCATCAGGTGTGCGTCAGACGGCAAGAAATCTTGGACTGGAAACAAGAAAAGAAATCGAAAACTAAACATGCTATCCATCTTTCTAATTTATTTATTTTTTTCCTGAAGAGATTTATTAAGGGTTTGTTCTTTCCTAACCAAAATTATAATGCCAGCAGAATGTAAATGTCTGTACGTTAAAAAAAATAAAAAATGAAACAATGTTATACTTGTGCATGTTATTGAACTAATCTATGGGTATAACTTTAAAAAAATAATACGAACAACAAAGTTTGAAATCGACGCAAACATACACTCGATTGGAAAGATAGATCAATCGATATGTAGATAGATAGACAGACAGACAGAAAGACAGATAGACAGATAGACAGATAGACAAATAGACAGATAGACAGATAGACAGATAGACAGACAGATAGACAGACAGATAGACAGACAGATAGACAGACAGATAGACAGACAGACTTGCGTGTAGCGAAGTCATACAGTATATCATAAGAATTCTGTTTCCTACATAGATCACAGGTATTGAATAATGCCGTTTTTTATCGCGCGTACGATTGGCGCTTTCCATATTGAATCACATCCCAAAATGACAGTTTTTGTCTATATATTTCAGGAGATTTGTATGAGTTTTCAAAAGATTTTAATAATTTCCAGAGATTTCCAGGACTTTTTCGTATATTTTGCAATTTCAGGAGATTTTCAGGAGCTCCTGGTAAATAAGGGGGCCACGGGAAATAAGTTATAAAATGGATTAATTTAATAATTTACAAATAGAATTAGCGCTTGTCTTATGAAAGTGCGGGGCCCACTACGGTCGCATAGGTTGCAGTGGCCTAAGGCCGGCCCTGTTAAATAGCAGCGTATGCTACGCCGCCGGTCGACTAGTAGTCTTTATTTCCTTTCGTACTATCTTCTGCATTTGTCTCTTTGTAAACAAAAGTCAATTATTGCCAGCCTTTGACGACTCATAGCCAAAAATTCATGTTCTGCTTCTGTTTCCATACAGAATGTCACTGACCTAGATCTATTAATACATCATCCGCCCCATAGATCACTATGGCTGAAAGTGGAACTTTACTTTTTACTTTAGATCTTTTAAAAAGCTATTGGAATTATCCAAGCCCAACGACCTTTTCTCTGACCTACATTCTTAACCTTTCTGAATGACGACTTAAGACTTAAAGGCAGTATTATGTGGTTGAAGAAAAAACCTTATTTGTCTTCCAGCCATCGCAAAAGGAAACCTTAATCAGACTCTGTCCACCAAGTAAGCCTACATCTCAGTTGATTTCAGCTCATCAATATTTGAGACGCAATTGCTATCATTGCCTGCCATAGAGCGCGAACCGAATTGGATTTACAGTACAAATATATTGATTTTTGGTGAGTTCCCTCGAGATCCATATAATCGAAACATGTCACACTTTAGCCTAGTGGAACAATATTTTGTAGTAAATCTCATTTGTATTGATGAATGTTCCAGGCAGGAGACGGGAGGCCTTTTTGTAACTTGATTTCTTTACCAGAATCTGTAGAACGTACAATGTTGAGACCTGCCAGTTAAAAAAAACTTAGAGTTTGGTTTAATGTGACTCGTTTTAATGTATGACCAGTGGCGTCACTAAGATGGGTGTCACCCTGTGCGGTAAGATCAGGGTGTCACCCCTTCCCATGTGTTCCACAAGTTTCACTTATTCTTCCCAATAAAAACTAACGTTGTTTTGTTCTTTTTGCGCTATACTACAGTTCGTTGATTGCTGATACCCAACGTTAAAACAAATGTCGATTCTATTTTAAAACATTTTTGTCACTGACATTTTATCGTTAATTATTACATAAATGAACATCTAGGATTTAAAAAATTAGTAACAAATTAAAAAATTAACTGAACAAGCTTTCCTTAGTAAATATTAAACAGCTTTTAACGGAAACCTTTTTTTATTATTATAGCTTTTATATAGCGCTACTTTCATGCTTATAGCATGCTCAGAGCGCTTTTGGTCCAATCTCATTTGTGGACCAGTGGGGGGGGGGGGGGGGAGGGGGTATCTAGGAGTTGGTTTTCCGTGCTGCCTTTAGGCGCTCAGTAAGCACAACTCTGCCCGAGTCAGGTGTCGAACCTCGAGCCCCCTTCTAGGTAGCCAAGCCAAGCCAAGTTCAAGCGCACTCTCGACTACGCTTCCCACCTTTTGACATTATATTGGTAGTTTACTGAGGACGGCAAATGAAAAAAATGCAACTTAATGAACTATGTATTGATCGGTACAAAAACTTCAAAAATTTGTATTTATCTTAACATTTTAAAGTCTATAATAACTTTATAAAATACAAACTTAAAGTTTCCTTTTCAGGATTTCAAATTTTAAAAACTTATAAATAACTTTAAACTCAAAAGTATTTTGGAAATTCGTTTTCAATTGACAGAATTGTTTGATTTGAAATTCATTTTTTTTAAAGTTATTAATAGTTGTTAATATTATGCAATATTGAAAAGCTTCTTTCACATGACGCCATGTAGTCATACCACTTAGACATGCATTTGGAAAGAAACAGTTAAAGGCTTAAATCTAAGGCTGGTTGAGATTCGTTGAATTCGTTCAAAATGAACCTTGCTGTCTGTAGATGTCTTCTAGTTTTTGTATTTCTGTTCAAATATCTTGTGGTCTGGCTCAGTATAAAAGAGAAAGATGCACTCAGCATTTAGCTCTTTCTCTCTATTTGAATAGTGAATCCGGCATCTTGAGATTATCTCCTGATATGTTCATATTGTTAAAACTTATTTGTCTGTTGCAATAACATGCCAGTTTGATTTGACAAAAGTGATCTCAATAACATTTTGAGCTAACTTGTCACACATTTCGTAGAATAAACTTTGAAATGCTCGAGCTTAGCCACCACTTTGTCAATAATTAACCCTTTAATTTGAGGGCACTCTTGTGTTTAGTTGTCTTTTACCTAAGTACATCTGCAAACAAGAAAGTTAAGCAATGTAAGGTCTACATGTATTTAGACAGCTGGCAGTTGTCTTTGCGCTGCTCCTCTAGTGTATTTTCAGAGCGAAGGCAAAAACTTTCGCGTCACACTTTCATCAAATCGTTCTTTCATGAGTCTAACAGCAACACGATGAGCACACCAGCGAGTTGTTCCTATGACACTCTATCATTTATTAAAATATCCCATCGATTGGTAGCAGCGGCAAAGAAAGAAAACATTTTTTTAGAAAACCGAAAAACAAGGTATGTTAGAATCATTTTCTGATTAAGAATTTTGACCAAATAGCTTAAGTAAATGGTGTACACATCCATTCAAGTTTCTTTTCTGTTCTTCATTAATTACTGCCTGCACTTCTTCATAAAATCCTGACATTGTAGCTGCATTACCAAGTCCTTGAGCTCATCATATCAATCTCTTTCCAGGCGTTTTATATTATCAGAACTGCTACCATCAGCTTTTGGTCCACTTCAAGAGGAATATCCTAAAAAACATTTCAGTCATTTGAACATGACCATTGCTACTATTAATATATCTTACAACTTCAGACATCTATGTTAGGTGTTCTGTTATACAAAATACCAGAGTACCTTGCAGCATTTATGTCTCTAATAAGTACAAGCTTGAAAAGTAACTTTTATTTTTGCATTGCTGTCTTGCAATCGTATAAGTTATTATTTCAGTACTGGCTTATATTTGGAAACTTTTCCACAATCCCAAGAAAAAAATTCCGTTATTCAATGAAAAGTCTTCTTCAATTCGCTACCAAAATACTAACTTTTGCTTTGCTAGAAACAATGGGATATAAAGCAATCTAGAAGTGCAAGATGTTCCTCTGTTTTCCCATCTAAATGTCAATCATAGCAATGACATCCGTGTCAATTTTTTTTTGTAGCCTAATTCCGGCTTCCAAAATGTTTCAAACTTGAAAGCCTGATAAATGTTCTTCGGTTTTCTTGCGAGTTTCTTATTGTGGACATGCCAACTATTTATCAAACAAAAAAATCTTGCTATTGATTTTTTCCCCATGAAGAAAAATTTCATTCAACCATTGCTATGCTTTATGATCTTGCTTCTGTCACATTTTTAAATTGGCATTTTTTTTTGTTGAAAAGTGCATTTTTTTCCACTCGGGTGTCACCCCCTATCTTGTGTAATTCCCTATCGGGTGTCACCCCTATCGGGTGTCACCCGGTGCGAACCGCACCCCAGCACCCCCCCTAGTGACGCCACTGTGTATGACTAGAGCTTTCAAGGTATATAGATGTCTTTCATGTTACAGAAAGCGCGAAAAAATTAATTGTTTATACATCGTCAAGGGGCATTCCAATAATATTGGTTTCAAATGTTTCGGATGTGCCTTCTAAAATTGCAGATGATTACATCCTAACCAAATCCGCCCGCAGGATAGCGGGGGATGGCGGCGGGCAGGGTTCGAACCCGGGACCAACAAGACGAAATTCCCTAGCGCATACCACACGACCAGGCGGCCTTTGTTCAAGTTTAGTGTTAAAAAAAAAAAAGTAAAGTTTCCCTTTTCAGACCTTGCGATCTATGGGGCAGATGATGTTAAGGTCATCTGTTTCTTTGGTACATACAACGGTTATCGAGCAGGGTGTTATGTGGCCAGCACAACGACCAACCGCCTTTACTTTCCCCAACTAAAGTCAGGTACCCATTAGAGCTGGGTTAAGTCAGGGGCGCCCTAAAAATCCAGAAATTCAAAATCCCAGTCTTCACCGGGATTCGTACCCAGAACCTCAGGTTCGGAAGCCAAGTGCTTAACCATTCGACCACCGCGCCCCCCCCCCCCCCCCCCCCAAGTTTAGTGTTATTGACATTAAAAAAATTAGCATTTTAAATATCTAAGCAATAACCCTGGCTGACTAGATATGAACGTGTTAATTTTATTCTTTAATCAATCTTAGCATAATATACTTTAAAAAATTAATAAACAGAAGTAAAATTAAATAGTTTTTATAAATAATTCCTATCAGTAGTTATGATTCATGGGACACCCGAGTGTGAACGAGAAACCTGCACGGAGCAGATGGCACACAAAGACGTTTGCACACGTCACGCAATGTCGTGATGGTGGAGTCTATTCAGGAAACTACGGCCGAAAGAACATACAAATGAAAAGATTAAAGCCAATAACTTCAAACAAATTTAACAATGTTTTTGTAATGTAAGCTTTTCATTTGAGAGTATGAGGAATGTCATAGTTTAAAAAAAAAAAAAAGAAGCTATTTTTAGTTTATTGTTCGCGCGATATAAGAACAGACCCAAACGTCGAGCACGATGGTTATTGTTGTTTACTTGTCGACCCGCGGCGTAGCAAACGCCGCTATTTAACAGGGCCGGCTTTAAGCCACTGCAACCTAAGCGACCCCAGTGGGCCTCGTACTTTCATGGGCCCCAAGCTAATTCTACGTAAAAATGATTAAATTAAATCATTTTATCTCATAACAGATTTTCCTCTGCCTCCTGATTTACCAGGAGCTCATAGCAATTTCCTGAAAAAGCAAAATATACGATAAAGTCCTGGAAATCTCCTTAAATTATTAAAGTCTTTTGAAAACTCATAAAAAATCTCCTGAAATACAGACAAAATTGTCGTTATGGGGTGTTATTCAATTGGAAAACCCCATCCAGCGGGGTTTGCAGCTACAAATCACATCTTCAATATAAAAAGCAAATTACACATTCAAAATTCTATGAGCGTAGCCAAAGGGTTTTTGAGTTTAAACCCCCTTCTCCAGAGGGCTTTTTTTTTTAAAGGTTCAAACCACTACTGATGGTTTTGAGTTTAAATACCCCCCATACAGAGAGTTTTGAGGTTGAAAACCTGTCTCTTCAATTTTATCCTAAAGCAAACTACAGTCACCAAATTCTATGAGCGTAGGTAGTGGGGTTTTGAATTAAAAAAAAACAACAAAAAAACTCCACGCGGGAGGATCTGATTCAGTAAGAATAGTACATAAGGTTTTTAAAATAAAACTTTTTAATATAATATTATAATATAATGATATAATCGGATAATTCACTGTAGATACCTCAGAATATGCATTTTGTTGGCTTTTAATACCGGAAATATTGCTTGGAGGCGGGGCTTCGCCTCCAGCTAAGGGAGCTCACAGACCCCATTGCTGGCTATGACGAGGAGTCTACAATTTTTCCATTAACTCCAGAAAGAACCTATTGTAGGGTACAATAAACGTCTTCCAAAAACTTAATAGGTCAGAATGTAATAAAGATTAATTATGTAGACACACACACATGCACACACACAGGCACGTACAAACACATATATTTTTTTGCGGTTGGGGGCTGAAAAAATCCCCCCACCCAAAACCATCTTTCCCGAAAAAAAATCCTGCTACGCCCATGTGATACATTGTATGATTTCGCTACACGCAAGGCTCGTAAAGTAATTCTGTGCGTAGTAAAGAATAAGTAAAATGCAAAGACGAATTTATCTTCTAATACAAACTCTTAATTTTCACTTATTAACCGCATTTTTACCCAAACAGGGCCCTGCGCTATCCGTTTCGCATAGGGCCCTGAAAAGGTTAGGTCGGGTCCTGCTATTTAGTGACGGGTGAATACAGAGAAGATTACTTGTTCTCTCCACCCCTCCTGTTGTTTTTTTTTTTTTTCGACGCAGAAGCTAAGTGGGATAACTCGTCCGACTTGCAGAAGTAAAAGAGTTATCTTTCCATGAGTTTTGGTGGTGTCAGGCATGGTTGGGCAATGAAGAGAATTATTTAGAGTGATTTTTTTTTAAAGACTTAAAGACAGCGTTTCTCAAACTCTGCAAATCTCTTGTGTTAGGATATTCGAAATTCATCCGACTGTTGAAGAATTTTGTGCAACATAAATAAATAAAAAAGATTCTGGACAAGACTTCTACTTTAACACACAGACGGTCACGCACACTACACACGTGCTTGTACTATATCAGTATTAGTAATTCGAATGTCCGTCTTATAATGATGATGGTGAGTAAAAAAAAAAGTAAAGTAACCTTTTCATATCTTCTGCAGATCATTTCTTTGGTCAATGGATAACGTACAGGGTGTCATTTGGGCAACGCAACGCCCTAAATATCCCAAAATTTAAAAAATTACAGTCATTACCGAAGATTCGAAGTCGGGACCCCAGATCAGGAAGCCAAGAGCTTAACCACTCACCAACTGCGACCATATGATAGTCATTGCTGACTCTTTATTTTTCATGCTTCATTAGACATGCGGCTTTTTTTTTTCCTCCCCAGAATGAAGAGTGCGCTCTGGTTGCAAGAAAACACTTTGATATCGGCCCGCCCAACCCCCCCCCCCTTTTTTTTTTTTAAATCTTACATTTTGGATATTTACTCTTACTTTTAGAAAAAAACATTTGTAGCCGCCAGGAGAAATATTTGTTAAATTTAGAACGAAGCTATAGTCGCTCTCACAGCCCCCCTCCCCTTGCTTGATAGAGGGAGAACCCTTGCATGTCCAATATTAGATCCAGTAATAATTGTGCTGCATTTAAATGTCTTTACGATTCTTTTCTTGTATATTAACTTCTCAAAACCCTCCGCCCACCGTACTGTGGTACTAGAGCGCTAAGCTAAGACTGCGGCTTGCCAAGAGGGGATGATTAAATTTGAATTTTGGATTTTTGAAAACATTTTTGTCCATGTCGTTCCCAAGATCAGTCAAGGGTTACTTCCCATATCTAGGTTAAATGCTAAGAGTTACGCAACTGAGGTATTCAAAATAAGTGGAGGGGCGCGAAATAATTTTTTTATCCATTTTTGGGGGCGCCACTGGGGTCCCAGGTTAGAATCTTGGTGAAGACTGGGATTTTCAATTTCAACATCTTTGGGCACCTCATTATTACTTACTTGTCGACCCGCGGCGTAGCAAACGCCTATATTTAACAGAGCCGGCATTAAGCCACTGTAACCTATGCGACCGCAGTGGCCCCCGCACTTTCATGTGTCCCACGCTAATTCTATGTAAGAATTATTAAATTTAACCATTTTATCTTATAACAGATTTTCCGCTGCCTCCTGATTTACCAGAAGCTCCTGGAAATCTCCTGAAAAAGCAAAATATACGAAAATGTCCTGGAAATCTCCTTAATTATTAAAGTCTTTTGAAAACTCATAAAAATCTCCTGAAATATAGACAAAATTGTCGTTATGAGGTATCATTCAATATGGAAAACCCCCTAAAGCAAGGTTTGCAGATAAAAATCACACCTTCAATATAAAAAGCAAATTACACTTTCAAATTTCTATGAGCCTAGCCAAAGTTTTTTTTGAGTTTAACTCCCCTTCAGCGGGGTTTGAATCTAAAAAAATACCTCTTCAATATATAAAAAAGTAAATTACTCACTCAAAATTCTATAAGCGTAGCCAACACAAGGGGGTTTTGAGTTTAAACCCCCTCCCCCAGAGGGCTTTTTTTTTAAAGTTTAAAACCACTACTGATGGTTTTGAGTTTAAATACCCCCCATACAGCGAGTTTTGAAGTTGTAAACCTGTCTCTTCTATTTTATCCTAAAGCAAACTACAGTCACAAAATTCTATGAGCTTAGCTAATGAGGTTTTGAATTTAAAAAAAATTAATCTAATTTTTAAAATAAAATATTTTAATACAATAATATAATATAATGATAAAATCGGATAATTCACTGTAGATACCTCAGAATATGCATTTTGTTGGCTTTTAATACCGGAAATAGTGCCTGGAGGCGGGGCTTCGCCTCACGCTAAGGGAGCTCACAGACCCCATTGCTGGCTATGACGGGGAGTCTACAATTTTTTTCATTAACTCCAGAAAGAACCTATTGTAGGGTACAATAAACGTCTTCCAAAAACTTAATAGGTCAGAATGTAATAAAGATTAATTATGTAGACACACACACATGCACACACACAGGCACGCACAGACACATATATTTTTTTGCGGTTGGGGGCTGAAAAAATCCCCCCACCCAAAACCATCCCCCCCCCCCCCCCGAAAAAAATCCTGCTATGCCCATGTGATATACGGTATGATTTCGCTACACGCAAGGCTCGTAAAGTAATTCTGTGCGTAGTAAAGAATAAATAAAATGCAAAGACGAATTTTTTTTCTAATTCAAACTCTTAATTTTCACTTATTAACCGTATCTTTACCCAAACAGGGCCCTGCGCAATCCATTTCGCATAGGGCCCTGAAATGGTTAGGTCGTCCCTGCTATTTAGTGACAGGTGAATACAGAGAAGATTACTTGTTCTCTCCACCCCTCCTCTTGTTTTTTATTTTTCGACGCAGAGGCTAAGTGGGATAACTCGTCCGACTTGCAGAAATAAAAGAGTTATCTTTCCATGTCTTTTGGTGGTGTCAGGCATGGTTGGGCAATGAAGAGAATTATATAGAGTGATTTTTATTTTAAAGACTTAAAGACAGCGTTTCTCAAACTCTGCAAATCTCTTGTGTTAGGATATTCGAAATTCATCCGACTGTTGACGAATTTTGTGCAAAATAAATAAATAAAAAAGATTCTGGACAAGACTTCTACTTTAACACACAGACGGTCACGCACACTACACACGTGGCATGGGCGTAGCCAGGGGGGGGGGGGTTTGGGGTTCAAACCCCCCCCCCCCCCGAAATAAAATCCCCCCCCCCAAAAAAAAAGGGGGGAGTCGGAATTTAGTGACTGATTATTTGCTTTGATTTTGTTTATTTTAGGTGAGATTTTAAAACTAAACCATCACTTGCCCCAGCACAACCAAAGGGGTTTTGAGTTTAAAACCCCCTACCAGGGGGGTTCGAGTTTTAAACCCCCTACCAGGGGGGTTCGAGTTTAAAACCCCCTACCAGGGGGGTTCGTGTTTAAAAACCCCTACCAGGGGGGTTCGAGTTTAAAACCCCTACCAGAGGGGTTCGAGTTTAAAAAAAAACCTACTAGGGGTTTTGAGTTTAAACCCCCCTACCAGGGGTTTTGAGTTTTAAACCCCCTACCTGGGGTTTTTGCAGTTAACTCCCCTCTTCTATAAAACAAAACAAAAAAAAATGCAAACGAAAATCCCCTAATTCCAAGAGCACAGTTAAGGAAGATTTTGATTTTAAAACCCCATCTAAAATTTACGATAAACCCCCTCTTTAATATGAAAAAAAGCAGCTAATTACTCACTCAAAATGTTATGAGCGTAGCTAAATTGTTTTGACTCAGTTTTGAGTTTAAACCCCACTTCAGCGGGGTTTGAAGGTAAAAAAAACCTCTTTAATAATAAAAACAAAGCAAATTATACACTAAAAATGTTATGAGTGTAGTCAAAGGGGTTTTGAGTTTAAACTCTCCTCCAGTGGGGTTTGAGGATAAATTTAAATACATCTTTAGTGTAAGAAAAAAAGCAAATTACGCACTCAAAATGCTATGAACGCTGCCGAAAGGGGTTTTGAGTTTAAACCCCCATTCAGAGGGGTTTGGTGCTAAAAATACATCTTCAATATAAAAAAAAAGCAAATTACACACTAAAATTATTTGAGCGTAGCCAAGCCAATCGGGGGTTTTGAGTTTAAACCCTTCTTCTACAGATGGCTTTTTTTTAAAGTTTAAAACCCCTCCAGATGGTTTTGAGTTTAAGATCCCCCTACAGAGCATTTTGAGGTGGAAAACCCCCAAAAGAAGATTTTGACGTTAAAACTTTTCTTTTCGATATAAAATCTAAAGCAAACTACAGTCACTTAATTCCAAGAGAGTATTCAAGAGAAGTTACACATTTTTACCAGTGGCAGGGCTCCATTAATAAACTGCAGTGAATAGTCATCTACCGAAATCGAAAAACACTAAATGTCTCTCAACAAAGATGGCTAAGACAGATTTTAGGAGTCAGTTATAGAGATCGGGTCTAAATCAAGGAAATCCTACGCCGAACTGGGAGTCGACCCCTTAGTAAGATTGTGAGAGAACGACCCATGAGGTTTGCGGGACATGTTCTCTGACAAAATGAATTAAGCATAAGAATAGTTACAATGATATTTTAGTACAACTTGAAGCCACTCATTCATGGAGGTCCTCATAGTAGGTGGGAAGAGGCTTCAGACATTACCAGTGACAAATTTTTATGGAAAAAGCTTGACGTCAAATGCTCCGAACGGCGTGGGAGGGTCTAAGTCAGTAAGAATATTACATTAGGTTTTTGAAATAAAACTTTTTAATAGCAGGAAAATGCCGTGTAGATACCAAAGAATATGCATTTTGTTGGCTTTCAATACCAGAAATAGTGCTTGGCGGCGGGGCTTCGCCCCGCGATAGGGAGCTCATAGCGCTCCCCCAGACCCCCTTGCTAGTAATGGCGGGGAGTCTACAATTTTATGAAAACAGCTTGATGGCAAATGCGCCGAACGACGAGGGAGGGTCTTAGTCAGTAAGAAAAACACATTAGGTTTTTGAAATAGAACTTTTTAATAGCAGGAAAATGCACTGTAGATACCTCAGAATATGCATTTTGTTGGTTTTCAATATCAGAAATAGTGCTTGGCGGCGGGGCTTCGCCCCGCGCTGGGGGAGCTCCTAGCGCTCCCCCAGACCCCTTTGCTAGTAATGGCGGAGAATCTACAATTTTTCCACTAACTCATGGAAGAACCTATTCTAGGGCACAATAAACCTCTTCCGAAAGAATGAAGGGTCAGAATGTAATAAAGATTTTGTACGCATACACACACACACATAAATAGATATAATTTTTTTTTCGCCGGGGGGGGGGGGAGAAAAAATTCACTCCCCCAAACCCCCCCCCCGAAAAAAAATCCTGGCTACGCCCATGCGTGCTTGTACTATATCAGTATTAGTAATTCGAATGTCCGTCTCATAATGATGATGGTGAGTAAAAAAAAAAGTAAAGTAACCTTTTCATATCGTCTGCAGATCATTTCTTTGGTCAATGGATAACGTACAGGGTGTCATTTGGGCAACGCAACGCCCTAAATATCCCAAAATTTAAAAAATTACAATCATTACCGAAGATTCGAAATAGGGACTTCAGATCAGGAAGCCAAGCGCTTAACCACTCACCCAGCGCGACCATTTGATGGTCAATGGTGTCTCTTTATTTATCATGCTTCATTAGACATGTGGCTTTTTCTTTCCTCCCCAGAATGAAGAGTGCGCTCTGGTTGCAAGAAAACACTTTGATATCGGCCCGCCCAACCCCCCCACCCCCCCCCACACACACACTTTTTTAAAAAAAATCTTACATTTTAGATATTTGCTTTTAAAAAAAACATTTGAAGCCGCCAGGAGAAATATTTGTTAAATTCAGAACGAAGCAATAGTTGCTCTCACAGCCCCCCCCCCCCCTGCATGATAGAGGGAGAACCCTTGCATGTCCAATATTAGATCCAGTAATAATTGTGCTGCATTTAAATGTCTTTACGATTCTTTTCTTGTTCATTACTTGCTTAAAGCCCTCCGCCCACCGTACTGTGGTACTAGAGCACTAAGCTAAGACTGCAGCTTGCCAAGAGGGGAGGATTAGATTTGAATTTTGTATTTTTGAAAACATCGGCACAATTTTTTGTCCATGTCGTTCCCAAGATCACTCAAGGGTTACTTCCCATATCTAGGTTAAATGCTAAGAGTTACGCAACTGAGGTATTCAAAATAAGTGGAGGGGCGTGAAATAATTTTTTTTATCCATTTTTGGGGGCGCCACCGGGGTCCCAAGTTCGAATCCTGGTGAAGACTGGGATTTTTAATTTCAAGATCTTTCCACACCTCATTATTATTTACTTGTCGACCCGCGGCGTAGCATACGCCGCTATTTAACAGGGATGGCCTTAGGCCACTGCAACCTATGCGACCACAGTGGGCCCCGCACTTTCATGGGCCTCACGCTAATTCTATGTGAAAATTCCCAGGTTCGAATCCTGGTGAAGACTGGGATTTATAATTTCGGGATCTTTGGGCACCTCTGAGTCCACCCAGCTCTAATGGGTACCTCACATTAGTTGGGTAAAAGTAAAGGCGGTTGGTCGTTGTGCTGGACATATGACACCCCCTTTAACCGTTAACCACAGAAAAAGATGACCTTTACATCATCTGCCTTATAGACCATAAGGTCTGAAAGGGGAACTTTACTTTTATTATTAGACCTATGACCTTCTTGACTCTATGTATTAACATAGACATAATTACATAATTACATAAATACGTTATTAGAAACTCTGCCAAGTCATTCGGCTTTCCCGGCTGATTCAGGCAACCCTTTCGATGTTCTAATAGCATTAGGGAAGAAAGAGATACAATTTCGTCAAAGCATACGAAATAGAAAATATGATTTAGTCCTTGTGTCTGTTTCAGTACTTCGATAGACACTGGTTTCGTATTTGGAAATGATTCTCCAGCCTTGTAAGTAGCCCCCCATTCTTAACTATTTCGTTTTTAATTCATTTAACCCTGAGTGTCCCTAAGTTTTGTGGTGCTTAACGGTGTTACTTTAGTCCAGTGTTCCTCCAAGTTGGGGTACGCGTACCCCCAGGGGTGCGGGAAGAGTTTATAGGGGGTACGTGTTGCTTATAGTTAGCTATGATGATTAAAAAACACACAAAAACAAAACAAAACAACAATTAGTTTATAAATAAAGTTCATACATCGTAAGTATTAAATCCTTTTTATCATTTATTTATTTTTACGCTTTTACAAACTTATATACGGTGCAATTGTACATTTTAAGACTAAGTTTTGGGACCCCTCAACTCAAGAAAACATTACAGACACAAAATAGAGCAGTGAGTTTCATAACAAACGAATATTCAATTTGACTAGAGTAACACCTTTTGTAAAATCACTAAATTTAGAAAGCCTTCAGGACAGAAGACTTAAAAGTAAAGCAACTATACATAAAACACTGAACCATAATCTTCAAATACAAAAACAAAATTTAATAAAATACTCTGAAAGACACAAAGATAAAGGCACATTCCTCGTCCCATATGCTAGGACAAATTTGTGCAAATACTCCTTCTTCCCTAGTGCTATTAGAGCATGGTATAGGTTGCCTGAGCTAGCCAGGAAAACCAGTGACTTGGCAGAATTTAAGTCATTGGTTAATATGCATGACTAAATGCATGACGCGTAGGACGTAATCATCTTCTTTTTTGAAGTAACGTCTGTATTATATAAGATAAGATAAGAAGAGATCATGAAATGGATAGGGGTGTTACAACTTCCGTCGACACGCCCACTTTTTCAATGTTAAAACTATGTTTCCATTTTCTAAGAATGTATTTGATGCGAAGCATGCAAACGGAATCATCTCACTAAATGAATTCTTTAATTGTGATAGAGTAATTTTATATATGTAGACATACAAAAGAAATATGAATGTTATTAAAATATATATATATATATAACGGGGGGGGGGGGGGCGAGGGGTATTCAGCGTTATGAAAATTCTAGAAGGGTATGCATAAGTGTTTGGGAAACACTGCTCTAGTCAAACGTAAATATTCATTTTTTTTTATTACTAAGCTTATATCAACTATGTCTGTCTGGTAAAAAAAATTGAACATATTTTTTCTCCCATTTCCCATTCTCGTATTAAGTTGAAACTTTGCACAGTTATTCATTGTTCAAAACAAAACATAAATCAATAAAAAGTAAATATTGACCGATAAGTTAATTAACTCTTTCTCCCCTAACTGACGATACCAGCGTTGATTCCACCAGAATGTGGTAAATAATTACGCAGAGAAAGAGTTAAATAGTGGTATTAAATTAATTTTGTTTGAGATCGTTTGACATCTTACAATATTAAGTGAAATGGCTGTAAATGTCAAGTTATTCTAATTAGATAAGCTCTGTCCCAACAGTCCGAAGCGCAAAGGTCTACTGAAGTACCTCTATCATTAGTAAACATTTCGCAGACATATACACTGGCAACAAAAGCACAGGTTAAAAAAGATTTAGATCTAGACTACTTGATGTAACATAAGAATTAGAAGATATAGAACCTTTTTATTTCGTCAAAGTTCACAAGTCTTATATTACCTGTTAATAGAGACAGTTTTAGAATTTAGTTCCCAATAGTCTCATGACGGAATAGGTATCACATATACAAGCCTGGACTTTTTATTTCCATTCTTCCGGTTTCAAAATTATACAGAAGTATTGAAAAGCACATAAAAAAATACTTTATCCCAAATTTTAGACTTATAATGAACGCAGAAGATTTCGCCTTTAAATTTTGTGTTTTATTTTGCGCATCAATGTCATTTTTTATGGATGCGTTTTTATCAGAAGACATGGGAACATGGAGACGCGGTGGCTGAGTGGTGAAGAGCTTCGCTTCCGAACCTAGGGGGCCCTGGGTTCAGATCCTGGTGTAGCTTGGGATTTTTAATTTTCGTGACTCTGATTCTACCAAGCTCTAATGGATACCTGACATTAGTTGTGGAAAAGTAAAGCTAGTTTGTCGTTGCGGGCCACACAAACAGATGACCTTTACATTATCTGCCGTATAGATGGCAAGGTTTGAAAGGGGAACTTAGCTACTTTTAGATGGGAGATGACTGGTCACGATTGTCCAGGGTTCAAATGCTGCACTTCATGTGTACCTGCTCTCTTGGTAAAGAGAGCAGTTTTGAAGGAAAGGGTCAGCATTCTCTGGTGAAACTCCACAAGGACAGATTTCGCTAGTTCCAATTTTTAGCTTCCGGACCATATGTTGTCTCATTGTGTTGTGTCCAGTTCTGAGGCGAAAGATTGGACGTTGATCTTGCTCGTATAGCTTATAATATGCGTCATCTTTCTTGTAATTCGGATGAGAGCTCTTATTGCTCTTATATTCTGTTCACTATTTGTTTCTTCATTTCTTCTGGATAGAGTGCCATGTTTGATTGTGTGTTTGTTCTCCCACACTTGGCAAGTGTGTCAACCTTCTCATTTCCTTCTAGTTCAATATGTGCTATTATCCATTAAAAAACAGTTTTTCTTTTTTGCTATTGTTGTTCAGCTGTACAAGTGCTGTCCTGAGTCGTCTCATATAGGAGGAATCAAATTTCTAGGCTAACAATAACAATATAAATACACACACAAAAAAAAACCAAAGCACAAACACACACAAACACAAGCACAAACACAATCAGCGCTAGATGACTTTGGTTCTTATTAGCTTGTCGGCAGAACCGGAGTTAGATTGATAAGTCTTAGGCCATATGAGATATAGTGACTCTTGTAATAAAAAAAACACTTTTTTTTTCTTTAAATAATTGAAAATATCCCTGGAACCATTTTTGAGCGCCCCCCCCTTTCCCAAGCATTAAGCAATTGTGGGTCCTAAGTTATAGCCTATTGGTAGATCCAGCATTGATTGTTGGTGACGACAAATGATCTTGAAACTAAATTGAAACACCATGGCTGACAACGGTCTGAATGTTTATAAAGCTTATAACATCTCTTATATCCACTCTGTCTGTCTGTCTGTGTATCTGTCTGTCATTCTTCACTTTTCACTTATTATCCGTATCCCTACCCAAACTGAGCCCCGCGAAATCCGTTTCGCATTGGGCCCCACAATGGTTAAGTCCGACCCTGATATTTAGTGAGGGGTGAATACAGGATAGATTAATTGTTCTCCCCCCCCCTCTTTTTTTTTGCCTCTAAAATTACGTGGGGTAACTCTAGTCCGTCCGAATTGCAGAAATAAAAAAGTGATCTTTCCATTACGTGGTGTCCAAACTCTTGAGCCATGAAGAGAATTATATATATATATAGATAAATATTCAACTAATTTTGTTCACAAACTATGATTTCTCCATAAAAATAGGACCGCCCCCCCCCACTCAGAGGGCTGGAGTGGGGAGGGCAGTAGAAGCAATCGCCCCATCCCCACCTCACCGAATCGGCTAACATACCAGAAATGTAGCGATATAATATAAAAATGATATAATAATTCAACTAATTTTTTTCACAAACTATGATTTCTAAATAAAAGTAGGACCGCCCCCCTCCCCAATTCAAAGGGTTTTGGTGGGAAGGGCAGTAGATGTATTCACCCCCCCCCCCCCAATCGTCTAACAGGGGGAACGACATAATATAAAGAGCGCCCCTACCCCCCCCCCCCTCTCGATCCGCCAGTCCTCTAGACTGACACTAATAAACCTGTGCGATTAGGAATTTTTTTTTTACCTATTATAAGCTTTCTCAGTACGCTATGATCCTATCACTTGTTTGGACCAGTTGGAAAGGGGGGGGGGGGTGAAAGAATGGAGAAAATGTGCAATCGCTTTTTACCAAACAGACAGAGTAAGTTGATATGAAACTTTGTAAAAACATGAACATTAGGTTTTGAATTCTACATACTTTGACTATTGCAGCAGGTAGGCTGTCGTCTGTCAACTGACTAATGGGCTCCTTGTACAGAGCTCACATTTCAACGGATCGCCTGATGACTTCCTGTACAGAGCTTGAATGACGAGGCCAACCTTCTTTCTCCATTTATCTCTGCCATTAGCCTTTGATAGAATTTCATGATATTCTTTCTGAAAATATTGAAACCTGCCTTTTTACCTTCCTGGGTGGACTACTTCGGGGGGCCGATTTTGAGTTTCTGTTTCCACACAAACTTTCTTTGTAACCCTGCTTTATGTTATTTTCTTTTTCTATTTTTTTTTTTTTTTTTTCCTTTCTTATTTTTTTGTTTCCTTTTTTTTTCGTTCTTGTTCTTTCGTGTCACCTAGCTAGAGAACGCTATGCATGAATAGGAAGATAGATAAGTAAGTGTGCGTACATAGAGAGAATACACTGGGACATTACAGAGATTCGCACCAGCAAAGAGCCAGTGGAGCAGAAACATATAGTCTAGCCTCGAGCAATATCTCCGCAAAAAAAAAATTGGGCCACAGAACCGCACCCATACACAGGAAGAATGTGTTGGGGGGGGGGGGGATGATGACAAGTGACTTGCGTTGGAATTTGTATTAAAGTGAGGAGGATTCGCGCAGCACGTCGACCTCACTCTCTCGCCCTAAAGCCCGTCCTTTTCCGGAAGCAAGATTTGGTCAAGACGTCCGGAGACAAGTTTGGGTGCAGTGGATGACCAGAGACTTTCTGTGTGTCTTGTCCTGCTCTTGAGTACTCCACAGCACTGTGCTGGTACTTGCCATTCTGTCCGATTAGTCTAGTTTTGTGACGTTACGCACAGGCCGCCAAGTCCAGACTTCACATGCTAGGTTTGACAGAACCTCAGTGTACTGAGTGCCATGGACACGTCAGATACCCTCTACCTGGTCTAGCCGGCCAGTCAAAGCCGTTTCCGGGGTGTGGCCGCTGCGCATGCTACAGCTTCTGGGAGCCACAGGTGAGAGTTTGGTACCGAGTGGGGACCAAGAGTGAGCCAAGCTACCCTCAAAAAGAGGGTACGACTGTCTGTCCACTAGAGGTGCTACCCCTCCTAGATACCCCATACACCCATACACAGGATGAATGTAATCTTGATGTAAAGTAGAGTACCTCTTTCAGACCTTGTGAACTATGGGGAGACGATGTCAAGGTCATCTGTTTCTGTGGCCTACGGTTAACGAGGGTGTCATGTGGCCAGCACAATGACTAACGGCCTTTACTTTTCCCTAACTAATGTCAGGTACCCATTAGAGCTGGGTGGACTCAGAGGCGCCCTAAAGATTCCGAAAATAAAAATTCTTGGTCTTCACCAGGATTCGAACCAAGACCCCTTGTCCGGAAGCCAAGCGCTTACACATCCATTTGGCTTGTAAAATATAGTTTCTGTTGATTTGATTTTTATTATCTTTTCCATTTCCACTTCTCTCTCTCTCTTCTCTCTTTTCTCTCTATTTCTTTCTTTCTCTCTCTTTTCTCTCTATCTATATATCTCCTTTTTCTCTTTCTCTCTGTATTTTTTTCTCTCTCTCTCTCTCTCTCTATATATATATATATATCTTTCTTCTTCTCTTCTATTTCAGTATATTAATGAATTTACGTTTGTCCATTTAAAAAAAACAAAGACAAGTATGTCTGCGTTTCTGACAAAACAAGCTGTTACTTCATTCTTATATATAAAGACCAGGGACATCAAACTTCTAATTAACACATGTTGTTTTTTAAAGTTGTAATTGAGACAGGCTAGAGTGTTTGAACGCAGAGGTTCTCAGCCTTTGGGTCGCGAACTCTTTAGGGGTCGAATGATTCCGATTTTAGTCCCTCCTAAGACAGCCTGAAATTTAAGTCAATATGTATTTATTATTGTAATTTTATTTTTGGTCTTTTCTAACAAGCATATTTGTAGTATAGTTGGTATACATTTACATTAATGATAATAAAACAAAAGTGACCCCACCTCAAATTGATTTTCTCTTGATAAATTATGAAACGACTGTCAAACGTAAATCTGATCAACAAAAAAGTGAGGGTGACATTTTGAAGAAGACGGATGTTTTTGTTAGAGGGAAAAGGTGACACTTTGAGTTAGTGAAGTGTAACATCAAGTGTAACATCAAGTGTAACATCATTGTTGAAAGGTAGACATGTTGTTGTTTTTTCCCATCGATAGTTACTTCGTTGTAATGAGTTTGATGCGTTCAACGCGTTCTGTTATTTCACAGTGAGGAACTGGGGTGGTCAAGAAGGAAACTGAGGAGGCGCGGTGGCTGAGCTGAACCGGGGTTCGAATCCTGGTGAAGACTGGGATTTTTAATTTCGGGATCTTCGGGCGCCTCTGATTCCACCCAGCTCTAATGGGTACCTGACATTAGTTAGGGAAAAAAGTAAAGGCGGTTGGTCGTTGTGCTGGCCACATGACACCCTCGTTAACCGTAGGCCACAGAAACAGATGACCTTTACATCATCTGCCCTATAGACCATAAGGTCTGAACGGGGAACTTTACAAGAAGCAAACTTCTAAAGAATTGTTTGTTCAAATCTCCGTGAACATTTTTTTTTTCAGAAAGCAAAAATAAAGAAAATAGCAGACCTGGTAGACATCTTTGTAAACTTAAAAAAAAAATTAAATTTTTCAATGGTTGGGGTCGCTACTTGGAGAGGAATCGTATTAGGGGGTCGCGGCACTAAAAAATGTTGAGAACCGCTGGTTTAAAGGGTTTTCATATTTCATTAGGGCAATATGACACCCCCTCGAACAGTCCTTGCACACATGCTCAGGAAGTTCGTGATATGTTCGGACGATTATAATGTGGGTGTCATTGTTTACTGCTGATGTTACATGGAAATGAGCTTAAGGTCTAAAACTGTGTTTCTTAAACTTTTTACTTTTTAACGAAGCACCATGTACATGGCGAATGTAAAGCGGAGCACCATGTACATGGCGAATGTAAAGCGGAGCACCATGTACATGGCGAATGTAAAGCGGAGCACTTTGCTTATTAGTTTTTCTTTTTAGAGATAATCATTCACGTGGTGGCGTACTTGTTAAATATTCTTTAAACTTTTTTAAACTTCAGATTATACTTTCATTTACACTAACACATAAGGCAAACAGGTTAACGCATCCACGTCCAGACCATGATAATACTGTTGAGCAGTCAAGGTTATTGAGAAGTTGTATATAGTTCATGATCAAATACACTGTTTCAAGTAATATACCCGCTGGAGTTCATCAATTATAAAGTCATAGTCGCAGATATAGGAGCATATATGGTTTTAGCCGCTCTGCAGCAGCACCAGAGTTTCCTCTCCGGGGCGCATTCCTGGGCCTTGGATAAAGAGGTCATGGGTGGTCCATGCGTCATGATCCCTCTCTCGACCTTGCTGATGTGATCCAAAGGAACGCATCGCATTACATTTGGCACCAGCTCAGTTGCAGAAGCTGCCTGAGGGAATTTCATAGCTGATACTCCCAACGCCTAAGGGGTTTCACTCCTGACCTCTCCTCGAGGTTGTCTCCTGAAGCCTCAGTACCGCAAGGCAGCGGGGGTTTGAAGTCAGAGTACCCCTCTCCTAGATGAACTGCCTTACTAGGCTGACCAGCTCCATCTGCCCGAAGCTCCCGGTTTTGTGGCGCCAGGTATCCGCCTTCACCCCTTCACCTGTTAGTAAGAGCAGTTTCGCCGGGCTTAATATCTAAGCTACACGAGCAGGCCAGGAGCTGGACTTAGTTGTCAGAGGCTATTTGAGACGCATGCCATTAGGAAAAAAAGAGACTCCTAGGAGCATAAGCGATTGGTCAAAACAAGATCAGTTCTTCTTGTTCGTTGTGAAGAGCGAGGATCCACAAAAAGTAAAGGCGGTTGGTCGTTGTGCTGGCCACATGACACCCTTGTTAACCGTAGGCCACAGAAGCAGATGACCTTTACATCATCTGCCCTATAAGGTCTGATCCACAATTAATGATTTTGTTGGTGCGTTTACCAGATGACAGATCAGCCTGAGGTCCTATATGTCCGATTCTTGAAACTCCTATTTAAACCTAGCGGAAGACCATGTAGCCGCGGAACGCTGTTTGGATAACACTGGTATAGAGGATAAAAATATGTTATTTGTTTTGGTTTCGGTAATATTAATACTTCCCTCTTAACGACTGCGTTTCGATTGCTTCCCCTGACCAAGCGTTAAAGAAAAAAGATAACACACATTGACGCAAAGTTGTTGGACCTGTAGAAGAAACACAACGGGATGTAATAATACCTAACCGGAAGTGTAACACGGTATATTGATTCTCAGTCATGAAATATGATATGTCTCACCAACCCAACTAAAACTTTAACTAAGACCAAAACTTTAAAAAAAAAAATGCAACTCATTCTGTATGTATTTGGGAAAAGATAGTCAAATGTGTTAGTACCTCTTTTGCTAGAAGTAATACTCATTACAAGGAATATTTTACGCACACTGAATTCAACCACGACCATAAGTAGGCAGTAGTCCCTAGATGTTTGATGCTTTCGAGTCTTCTTTCAGTAACAAGGTTACAAAGTTAGTTTGTGTGGAAACAAACTCAAAATCGGCCCACGAAGAGGTCCACCCAGGCAGGTAAAAGGGCAGGTTTCAATATTTTCTGAAAGAATATCAGAATGAAATTCTATCAAAGGCGAATGACAGAAAAGAATGGAGAAAGAAGGTTGACAGATCTTGTGTGGTGCCCCAAAGGTCCAGCAGACCAAGTGAAAGTGAAGGTGAAGTTAGATGTGAACCTGGCCTAATTGACGTCATATAAAGATTATCTCAATGATCTAATTGTTTAGTAAAGGGTCAATCTTCTCTTATTCAAAGCCTCAAGAAAACAAGATTACAAAGAGAGTTTGTGTTACAACACAAGTTGGCCCCGTCGGATCCCTGTCGGATTCACCTATTCGAAAGGAATATTCAATTTTATTTTGATTGTCAAAAGTAATGTTTCAAAGATTCATTTGCCGTTGTAAAAAAAGTTTTTTTTTCTGTTTTATATGTTTCGGATGTTCCTTCAAAGTTAAAGATAATTAACTTCCTTGTCCAAACCTCGAAGCTGGGCGACGGGGGGTGGCAGCGAGCAGGGTATGAACCCGGGGCCGTTGAAATAATCAGTCCAGCACGCTAACCGCTCGTTCAGCCATTGCTGTTAACTTAATCACAAACTGGCTACAAACTAATAGCCTATTGTTGATAAAGAGATATATTACACATTACGGCATGACATCTACCGAATATGTACAATATGTCAGTCGAGCGATTTCAGATAATCTTTCAGCATTGATTTGTAATTCAAAAAAACAAAAACAAAAAAACAAATAAGACACAGATATCGTGCTTGTACTTCGATGTCTCAGTACAGTTACCAACAGAGGTATTGGTGTTTCATTTAAATTGAATTAGAATGAGGATATAGATCTACCTAAACTAAACTTCTGATTTAGCACTCTAAAGATCAAGATCTATATCTACTAGATCTTGTTCTAAAATGTAAATTTGGAATAATTTAGTTGTAATTTAGATTAGATTTATGCCCCCAAAAAAAGCCTAGATAATCTATCAATAGACTGATTGCAATATTACATTTTAAAATAGTAGATTAGTTTTTAGTATATAATAACATTGCAATATTGATCTAGACATTTGGAAATCAAAATCTACACTATATGTCTAGAAAAGGAAATTCTATATCTTGATCTAGTCTATATCATTCTAAAGCAGACCTAAACATTCTAGATCTAGAATTCACAAGATTTTAATTAGAATAGTTTTAAAAATCTAGATATACTGTAAAAAATCTAGATCTAGTTTAAAAAAATCTAGATAAGATCTAAATCTAGCTATTATGTCTTTTTTTAAATACGAGACAGATATATGTATAATTCTTGTTCTACTTCTAGCCAGCTTATGTCTGCTGAGCTGTGAGCTCTTTTGAAGACTGTGCCAAGGAAAAATAGTGTGCAGTTCTTTTCAGCTGTTCAGCACTGCCGTACAGGGTGTTGGTTATGCTGCGCTGTAGTGGAAGTAGGGTCTGCCTAAGGTGGATTAGGAAGGGGCATTCAAAGAGGAAATGGTTTACAGTTTCATGAGGGTGAGCGCAGTTTCTGGAAAGGGGGAGTTGTGTGGAGTTTATGTTGTTCAGGTGGTAATTTAACAGAGGTTTGTGTCCTGTTCCTAGTTGGAAGATTGTAGATTGCTCTTTGCGGGGGAGGAGGTTAATACTGTCCAGTTTGTTTGGCATAGTCATTTCTTTGTACATGGCTCTGCCTGTGTTTCCTGATGCCCATTAGTTGAGCGACTCCGACATATATATATATATACATACAGTGCTTTTTTGTTAAAAAACAATAGGTGCCGGTACTCAGTGATGAATTGCCCATTTTTTAACTACTAATAAATTAATAATAAACGTTAAAATACTAGAAAAGTAATAATTTTTTCCAAGCAATAAAAAAGTTGCCGGTACGCCGTACCGGTGCGTACCGTAACAAAAAAGCACTGTATGTATATATATATATATTAATTTATTTATTTATATTTCACTAAATTTCTGTAAACCAAGCTGTTTACTACTGCCTTCAGAAATTGTATATAACTCATGGGGTAGAGACTTTCTACCAATCTGTTTACTGCTGCCTTCAGAAATTGTATATAACTCATTGGGTAGAGACTTTCTACCAATCTGTTTACTGCTGCCTTCAGAAATTGTATATAACTCATTGGGTAGAGAATTTCTACCAAGCTGTTTACTACTGCCTTCAGAAATTGTATATAACTCATGGGGTAGAGAATTTCTACCAAGCTGTTTACTACTGCTTTCAGAAATTGTATATAACTCATTGGGTAGAGACTTTCTACCAAGCTGTTTACTACTGCCTTTAGAAATTGTATATAACTCATTGCGTAGAGAATTTCTACTGTGTTTCCAAAGCCATTTAAGGTAGGTGTTCTCTGCATTATTTAAGGTTAAGGACTTCCATTAGAAGAAATGAACTAGAAATGGTTGGAAGGTTTTCGCCCACGCACCACTTATCCCCCCCCCCCCCTTTTCTCCCTCCCCCCCCCCCCCCCCCCCGAAGCAAAGTTAGTGATTGTACGTAAAAATAGAATTTCCAGGGGCGGAAACTAGAACTTATTCTCAGGCCAGAAGCATGTGTTTGTGTGTGGGGGGGGGGGAAGTCGACAGAAGCGGACGTTTAATTCAACGTAACAAACTATAGAGCATGGGATGGATGGGTGGAAGGGGGGAGGGGCATATGAAGAGGACTCAGAATTGTTTCAGGTCAGTGATCACCAATGAATGTCTTGAGTATTATTTTATGTTAGCCAACTGAGACGTTTTAGGCCAGTGATCACCAGAAAAGAAGTTTAAAAATGTCCTTTCAATGTTTCCTACTAGATTTGTTACCCCGTCACCGCCCCCGCCCCCAACCCTCCAAATAAGACACCTGGTTAAGCGAATGCATAGATCTACTAAACCTTATCATATTCCAATGGTAGGCCTTTAGATCTAGACTTAAAAGATGATGCGCAAATATTTCCCTAAACATTAACTCTTTCTCTCAGTAATTACTTACAACATTCTGGTGGAATCAACTTTGGTATCGTCAATTAGGAGAGAAAGAGTTAATTTATCAAACTCTTCGAGGAATGCTAAAGTACCCGAAGAGGTATAGTCCTTTCAAGATAAATGTTTTCTCGCTCTCTATCTAAATTTAATTGTATTTCTGTTTCTACTTTTGAAAATTATAACGGTTAAACTAGAGTTTCCCCATTGCGTACATCTAGCTAGTAACTATTTTCCTAACCATATACACTATACACCAACTGTTAAATTTCTAGGAAAATCGTTAGAACCGTTTTCGAGATCCGTGTCCATACATCCAGGTTTTAGGTTTTGGAAATTTCCACGAGGTTACGATGTGAATAGAGGTATTGTAATACATGATGGGTCTGTATCTACCTATAAATATAGATGCTAACTTTCGACTATAATCCAGATATAACAATGAAAAGCGATGTTACGATGTTAAGTATATTATTTTATGATTTCACCGGAAGGCGTTAACAAAATAGAATTATTGCTAAGAACTCATAGCTTCCTCTTTACGATGTATAGATGGGCAATATATATATATATATATATTTTGTGTTACATTTAGATTCCAAAAACTGAAAATTACAACTTTTTTTTTGGGGGGGGGGGGGGAGATTAAGATCAAATTCACAGAATTCTAAAGTACCAGGAGTTTATAACCATCAGTGGCGGATTGGCTATATGACAAACGGGCAAGTGCTCGGTGGGCCGGCACCGATTGGGTGCGACCAAAGAAAAAAAATTCACTGCAGATGGATAGATAGATAGATAGATAGATAGATATGTATGTTTTCTATTGTGTCAGCAACAACTGATTTATTGGTTACGTTTATTTTTAAAAAATGCAATAGTATACATATAATGGTAATCATTTTTAAAACAAGATTTAAAAAAATGAGTTCAATGTATTTTATGTCATGTATACAGTACGTATAACATATAATGTTCACGCAGAAAATATTGGAATCCGCCTGCGTTGCTTTTCATTGGTGGGTTCTTCGGGGGCCGCATTTAATAAAGGAACACAAAGTCTCTTTCTAAACTTGTTTTCTCTGTTTTTCTTTCTTTATCGCTCTTTTCTATCTGCCGGGTTTTTCTTTTTCTCTCTCTTTCTCTATCTCAAATCTTTGTCTCTTCGATTCTGTCTTCCCTCCCTTTCCAGTTTCTCTCTATTTATCTATCATTCTTTCTCCCTCCCTGATTTTTTCTCGCTCTTTGTCTTTCTCTCTCTCTCTCTCTCTCTATCTCGCTCTTTCTATCTCAGTATCTTATTTTCCCCAAGAGTTTCTCTATTTATAATATTATAATCCATTCGCGTTTTATTTTTCTACCTCTAGCTCTTTTTTGTTTTCTTTCCTAAATTATTTCTTGTGAACGTGATTCTGTGTGTATCAGGCGTTCCCTCTCTCCATTGCCTGCTCAATGTTGCCATCTTTAATCTTGTGCTTGGTGTTTCCAATATGAATTGATTGCGTCTAAAAGTAAATTGGATTAACTACTTCTAGTAATTTTTTTTCATAGCGAGATATTCACCCCACTGAAGGGCACTTTTGTTTCTCACTCTTAACATTTCCAAAATTAAAACAAATTAGGTGAACTGCCGTGTGAATAGAACAAACAACCATTTTAAAAAATTAACACTGGAAACGTTCCGTAATGTGATTTTTACATAAACATCCCTTCGGAAATCTAACAAAACGAACGGCGGTATGTTAGGCTAATGGTTCTCAAACTTTTATAAGCAACGTCACCTAGACAAAAAAAGTATTAGTTTATGATCTCCAACGTGGGATAAGGACAAGTCTTTTTACAATAATAATAATAATAATAATAATAATAGGCATATTTTGACCGACAAAACGGTAGATTGTAATCGCCCTGATCTGGTCTTCATTGATAATAAAAAAAAAAAAGAAAAACCGCTACCATTGTTGACATCGCCGTACCACTTTCTCATAATTTAAGAAAAACTGAATTGGAAAAACAACGAAAATATGGGAGCCTAGGCGTTTATGAAAGTTATACAAAATAACAATATACTCCATTATTATTATTAGATACCTTCAGGGCCCTTAACATTCCTAGGAACATTCTCGTTGCCTGTCAGAGGGCGGTACTGCTGCAGACCTGCCACATCACCAGAAAATTCCTCAGTGGAAACTGATAAAGGGACTACAATAAATTTTGTTTTTCTCTTTAACGAAACTCGACCCTGGCAGCGCCAGAGAATGAATACTCGTTCGTTTCTAAGATAATAATAATATAATCTTTATTATCGTTTTGGAAATTTGTCTTACAATTTGTGCACTACACATTACACCAAAGAAAACATCATAATTATAGAAAATTAAAATATACATACACACCAGACTCACTCAAAATTTACATGCTAACAATTTTTTATCAGATAGTTGAGTTGTATTTAAATATATGGCTCCAGAAAATTAAAAGAGGTTTTATATCTGTTTGTCTTTGCTATCTGTGTCTTGTATCTCTTTTGTGATGGTAAAATCACAAAATTCTAATCTAAAGGGTGATTTTTTTATTTATAAATCTTTTTAGCTTACTTATGAATTTTTTTCTCTTAAACAGCATTCTAAGCCACACAGAAATGCATATTCCTGGCGACTACAGAGCTCAATTAATTCTAGTTAAAAACACAAATTGCAGGTCCAATTCACCGAGGAAAAAATCGGCTTCATCGTCGAATGGTCATCTTAGTGTCAAATAAAACGTCATGTAGCGGAACTATTTTCGACACGCTAAAATTGTCAACAGAACGGATACTAATAGAAGTAGAAATACTTTAATGCACTTCTCTAAAACCGTTTTTACATCCAATAGTTTTTTTTCAAGAAATACGGATAGTACTTATTCTCTACACAAGCCGATGGAGGCAATTTTAAAAAGTAGATACACAGCAATACATTAATATAAAAAGTGAAGGTATGCAATTAAAAACAAGTTAAATACCTGGTATTTCAATTAGCTGATTTATGGATTTCTAATATTCAAATAGCTGACATTTGAATACTTGACATTTGAGTACTTGATATTTGGATACATGACATACATTTGGATATCTGACATTGACGATACTGAATATGTGACGTGTGAATACCTGACATCAGGTGGCTGACATTTTAGTACCTGACATTTGGGGTACCTGACTCTGGCGTGTTTGAAATTGGTTAGGTGACTTATAAATACCTGAAATGTGAATTGCTAACACTGGAGTATTAGACATTGTGGTGCTCGAACATTGGTTATGTGACATTTGGATACCTTACTGGGGGTAACTAATATTTGGATATCTGACATTGAGGTAGCTGACATTCGGGTGCCTGACATTAAGGTAGATGAGTACTTGACATTGGGTAGCTGACCTTTTGGTACCTAACTTTATAACGTAGGCGACAATGGGTTACTTGACATTTATGCACAGATTGTGTCACAATGTTTTTACGAATCTTACACGAACGAGTGTGTGTATTCAAGGATGTGTGTGTATTCGAGGGAGAGGCATTAGTACTAAAAGTACCTTGTGTTATTGTAACTAAGACATTGGTGTCAACAAATCTGTCGACAGATTTTTCTTAAATCATCTAAGATTTTAAAAACAAGACCACGCATGACAAGTAACAGGCGTCAAGTGTCAAGTCTTAAGGCCACTAGACGATGTTTCGGTGACACATATCGATAACACTTGATAAATGAAATGCACTGAATTGCAAAAGTCCTCCAGGGCCCAGACTTTGTCAGCGGGAGCCAACAGAAATTGCGGCAATGTAGAATTAAATATTTCGAAAGTATTTTCTGATAAACATTGTATGTATTTAGGGCTTAGTTTTTTGTCCTATATTCAATTAAAAAAAAGGACTATTAAACGATTATCAACGCATTTATCACACACACACACAAAACTATAGATAGTTCCGACTTGGCTATGTTTATTCACCAAATGTTTGGGTAAACCAATCGTAAGATATTTTCACACTTTAAAAAAATGTAATGAAACTCATTATTCTTCATTTCGCAAGAATAAGATGGCGGTACAATTATAAAAGGAAAAAGAAAAAAGAATGTTCTTTAAAAAAAAAAAATTATTTGAATTATAGGCTGGCATTTTTAAAAATTCGCACGCAAACGGCCCTGGTTGCATTATACAGCAATTCCCAGCAGTTTAAAAAAATAGCCATAGAGAATACATATATTATAGGCGCAATAATTAATAAAACTATGTCTGTATTGTTATAGATCTAAGTGCGCCTTTTATGGCAGGTGGTCATTTATCCGTGATTAAATTGGTTTTAATCGATACTACGGTACCTCAGTGTTACCAGTCTTCCTATTTAAAAAAATGTTTGCGCAAAAAACGTCGGCAAAAGATTAAATATTTAGCTTTGTGACTTTAATCCATTTTATTCTACACTTTGCAATCATTTTTACTGTAAACCTTAACGAAATATAGTGGCCATTACTGAAGATATAAAGACCTAGGTCAATATAATACCACAAATATACTTTTACAAGAGAAAGTATTAATCTCAAATTATAGTGTAAGTCACATCCGGGCTTTCACTTGATCATGGTCTTGCTGATTATGAGAAAAAAATTAGATCTAGGTGTTCCTACAATTTTATTTACAAATAGAATCTCGATTCTACTTTCAATTTAGAATGCAAAAAAAAGCAACAAAAAAAAATCGAACTCATTTCCTAATTATAATAAGCGTTAACCAAAACATCTTCATTAAAACGGGTTCCATTTTGTATTTTAAAGGATCGGTGACACTTAGCTTCCTGACTGAGGTGTCCCGGGTTCGAATCCTAGTAAAGACTGGAATTTTTAATTTCAGGATACTAAAAATAAAAAGGGGGAGGGGTAGCACCTAAGTCTACCTAGCTCTAATAAATATTGATATTGGTTGTGGAAAAGAAAATGCGGCTGGTCGTTGTGCTGGCCACATGATATCGTCGTTAACCGTGGGCCACAGAAAAAGATGACGTTTACATCGTCTGCCCCATAGATCGTTAAGGGAACTTTTTTTTTTATCACTTGAAAAAATAATTTTAGATAATAATTAGAGATTTTCATCTTTGGCAGATAACTTTTCAAATTGCTTGGTTTTGGGGGTATCCGGTATACAGAAACTAAAACTTTATGGCCAGATCACAAGGTCTTCATGATGCACAAAGATCTTCCTTCAGGGAACACTACCTGAAAAAAAAAAAGAAGAGGCAGACAGAGAAAGCGATGGGAAGACAACATCCAAGAGTGTACTGGCCTGTCACTGGAAGAGATTCTACTCAAGACAAAAGACAGAGAGGATTGAAGAAAAAAACTGTTGACAGATCATGTGTGGTGCCCCATGCAGTTTAACAGACTAAGGGATAGGTAAGGTTGAAGGGTACAGACAATGGGAAGTGCTGATAATTGGTGTAGTTTAAAAGTGTATACGTAAATATATGCAAACTTTCTAGTACTGGGAGATGACATTTCTAAGGCGTTTAGGTTTGTAATGCAAAGCAATAGTTATCATTTAGTTCAACAGAGATTTTCATTTTAGTATCCTTGTTTTAAGCCATTTGTTTTAAAATCTCTGCCAGACTTTTTGTCATTATTTTCTTGCATTTTTTTTAATAAGTTACCTAGAGTGAATACGGTATATCTTCTTATCTTATCTTATCTTATCTTATATAATACAGACGTTACTTCAAAAAAGAAGATGATTACGTCCTACGCGTCATGCATTTAGTCATGCATATTAACCAATGACTTAAATTCTGCCAAGTCACTGGTTTTCCTGGCTAGCTCAGGCAACCCATTCCATGCTCTAATAGCACTAGGGAAGAAGGAGTATTTGTACAAATTTGTCCTAGCATATGGGACGAGTAATGTGCCTTTATCTTTGTGTCTTTCAGAGCATTTTATTAAATTTTGTTTTTGTATTTGAAGATAATGGTTCAGTGTTTTATGTATAATTGCTACTTTACTTTTGAGTCTTCTGTCCTGAAGACTTTCTAAATTTAGTGATTTTACTAAAGGTGTCACTCTAGTCAAATGTGAATATTCGTTTGTTATGAATCTCACTGCTCCATTTTGTGTCTGTTCCAGTTTCTTAATGTTTCTTGAGTTGAGGGGTCCCAAACGGAGTATGCATATTCTATTATTGGCCTAACCAAGGTTAAATAACATTTTAGTTAAAATTTGATTTATGGAAATTTCTTTTAATAAACCCTAATGCTTTGATTTTTTTTTTTTATAGTTATGTGGATTCCATGACAGTGAAGTGAAACTATTGTATTTGACATATATTAGACTTATTAATTGATTTTAATTATCATTATAAGATCTATTACCTACTTTCTGTATACACAAAAGTTCTAAGAAAAATGGGTAAGTAAAGTCCATGCAGACCATCCGATCTATAGGGCAGATGATGTTAAGGTCATCAGTTTCTTTGGCAAACGGTTAACGATCAGGGTGTCATGTATCCAGCAAAACGACCAACCGCTTTTACTTTCCCCAACTAAGGTCAGGTGCCCGAGTAGAGTTGGGTGGACTCCGGGGCCCCCTGAAAAACCCGAAATTCAAAATCCCAGTCATCAACCGAGATTCGAGCCCAGGACCCCAGGTTTGGAAGCCAAGCGCTTAACTACGCTGCCACCGCGCCCCCGGTTAAGTAATCTAAAGAGTATTCAAAAGGGAAAATGTTTTTGAAGTATAGAGTTTTTGTTTCCTCCGCAAAAAAAAAAAAATTTAAAAAAAAATTTAAATCTAGTCTACAAACAAATAGAGAAGTGTTTCATTAAAGGAGATGTTTTTAAACAAAAATGTCTCATGTTAATACTTTTGAATTCATTTACTGTACATATCATTGGTGATTTTCATAAATGGCGACTTGGTGTAACCGGTGTGCAAGATTTCAAATTGTAGATATTTATATTGTCTTAAGTAGCGTTTGCTATTTAATAGGGCAGATTTTATCCAGGTCATCTGTTTCTATGATAGAAGGCTCATGAGGGTGGTGTGTAGCTAGCGCAAGGACTAATTGCCTTTGTTTTCCTCTACTAAAGTCAGGGTAGAGTTGGATCGACCCCCAAGGGCGCCTTAAAAATCCGAACTTCAAACAATTCCAGCCTTCGTCGAGATTCAGACCTGACACCCCTTTTTGGTTCGTAATTCAAACCTGACACCCCTTTTTGGTTCGTAATTCAGACCTGACACCCCTTTTTGGCTCGTAATTCAAACCTGACACCCTTTTTGGTTCGTAATTCAAACCTGACACCCTTTTTGGCTCGTAATTCAAACCTGACACCCCTTTTTGGCTCGTAATTCAAACCTGACACCCTTTTTGGCTCGTAATTCAAACCTGACACCCTTTTTGGCTCGTAATTCAAACCTGACACCCTTTTTGGCTCGTAATTCAAACCTGACACCCTTTTTGGCTCGTAATTCAAACCTGACACCCTTTTTGGCTCGTAATTCAAACCTGACACCCTTTTTGGCTCGTAATTCAAACCTGACACCCTTTTTGGCTCGTAATTCAGACCTGACACCCTTTTTGGCTCGTAATTCAGACCTGACACCCTTTTTGGCTCGTAATTCAAACCTGACACCCTTTTTGGCTCGTAATTCAGACCTGACACCCTTTTTGGCTCGTAATTCAAACCTGACACCCTTTTTGGCTCGTAATTCAAACCTGACACCCTTTTTGGCTCGTAATTCAAACCTGACACCCTTTTTGGCTCGTAATTCAGACCTGACACCCTTTTTGGCTCGTAATTCAAACCTGACACCCTTTTTGGCTCGTAATTCAAACCTGACACCCTTTTTGGCTCGTAATTCAGACCTGACACCCTTTTTGGCTCGTAATTCAAACCTGACACCCTTTTTGGCTCGTAATTCAATCCTGACACCCTTTTTGGCTCGTAATTCAAACCTAACACCCTTTTTGGCTCGTAATTCAGACCTGACACCCTTTTTGGCTCGTAATTCAGACCTGACACCCTTTTTGGCTCGTAATTCAGACCTGACACCCCTTTTTGGCTCGTAATTCAAACCTGACACCCTTTTTGGCTCGTAATTCAAACCTGACACCCTTTTTGGCTCGTAATTCAAACCTGACACCCTTTTTGGCTCGTAATTCAAACCTGACACCCTTTTTGGCTCGTAATTCAAACCTGACACCCTTTTTGGCTCGTAATTCAAACCTGACACCCTTTTTGGCTCGTAATTCAAACCTGACACCCTTTTTGGCTCGTAATCCAAAGCGTTGATTTGTACTATAGATGACTTATTGATTTTAAGTTATTTAAAGTGATAGAAAACCAACTACGTTCGACCTATACAAATGTTTGAACGCTTGTAGTCTTTAAATAAACACTTCCACTTTGACTCTATACATGTATATTAGTTAGGCCCTGGTAGTCAAATGTGAAAAAAAATGAAGATAAATAGATTTTTTTTCTTTTTTTTTACATTTTCTAACCGTTTTAAAAATTATTTTTTTAAGGCGAAAAAAAAAAAAGCTACCTTTTATTTCTGGATGAGAATTTTTAAACTTTAAAAAAAAAAGTATATTTTTTTTAAACTATCAATTTTAAACTTTTTAAAAATTTAACTTGAATTAATTGTAAAAAATCATTTTTTGTACATTTTCTTAAAATAATTATAGCTACAACCAGTTAGGGCTTCACATAGTAACTGAATTACAGTGATTAGAATATATCCTCTTTTCTTGGTCCATAGTTCCAATATGACTTTACAGTAAACTAGGATGTCATGTGACCAGCACAACGACCAATGGCCTTTGCTTTCACAAATATCACAAGCCCATTAGTATTCAGTGAACTTTATCTATACATAATATAGGAAGTTTTTTGGGCGGATTAATGACATCGCTCACCCATTTCTACATTTTTTTTCTCTTACTGTATTTGATTCACTCCTTCTCTCCTAATCGACGATACCATCGTTGAATGGACCTCATTTTAAAAAATTGTTTAATTTTAAACTTGACTTTGTGTTGTATAAAAAGAGCATGCACTCCCCCTTTAATTATATACCAAATAAAACATTTTTTGATAACAAACAACAAAACAATTGAAGCTAAATCATAACATTGGTAGTGACATAGTAATGAGCGTAAGGAAGAATTCCTTCAAAACGTGGAAAAATAATTACGGAGAGAAAGAGTTAATGTAGCGTAAGGCGGGTCCTAAATTTCCAATGTAGACATATACATTACTGGGATTAACTTTGGTATGACAATCTGAAACGGAATCAATCCTACTGACACATATAGAAATACAAAACTGCCCGAGGTGTTAGTACTTGTCCTACTCTTGGTTCACTAACATTTGTTAGTTTCGCGAAGAAATGATTACAAATACTGTTGTTGTTGTTTTCTCTCATACCCCCCCCCCCCCACCCCAACTGCGCCATTCTATTCGTACAATCTTTAGAAAACTCTAGATCTCTGACAGTGCTATAACCTGCTGTCGGAACTTTTTTTTTATCATTTATATGTTAGTGTATAGTCGAGACCATTGGTTATAGAAGGCCTCGACACTGACCTGCAACGTCAAAACCTGTAGGCAGTTAAGACCAATAGCTCGTTTCCACGTCGTGCAGACCTAGCGATCTGTAGTATGATGTAAAGTTTATGTTTATGTGGCCCACGGTTAACGAGGCTGTCATGTGGCCAGCACAAGGACCAACCGCCTTTACTTTCCCCAAACTAATGTCAGGTACTTATTAGAGCTGGGTGGACCTCAGAGGCACCCTAAAATTCCCGAAATTAAAAATTCCAGTCTTCATAAGGATTCGAACTCGTGACCTCCGCTTCGAAAGCCATGCGTTTTATCACTCAAGATAAATAAATGAAAAGAAGAAGAACAATGAAAAACAAAACTAACGATTTTATTGTAATTATAAATACATTTTAAAATGGACATAATATCGTTACAATATTTTAAAACAAATTGTAAATGTACTTAATATATTTTTCATAAGCAGAGTAGAACAGTGGCTGTAAAATGTCTGGAAAGACCAGTCTTCAACTCAAGTAGAGGAAAAATATTTACTCTAGATATAAATATATATTTAAGGAAAACAGGCAGGAAAATTCCAAGCACCAAAAAAAAAATGCAATAGGCATTTTAATAACAATAAAATATAATAATGAAGTAGAAGCAAAATGTATACAGATAAGAATATAAGATTTATCACTGTTTTATCACTCTCTGGAATTAAAAATATACATTTTCAGCATCTTTTTTTTTCAAAGACTCATTTCTTTTTGCCAGTACATAAAACTTAACACGTCTACTTGTTAATATTTCATTTTATCGGCAAGTTTGATTAACCTCAAGTTTCTCTTACCTTGTTTGTTTGGACTGAGGGTATGAGCATTTTTTTTCTGAAGGGTACGGTAGACGAATACCTTACGTATGCCAATAAATCATTTAAAGATAATAACCACCTATTTAGATTATCACAATAAATAATTATAATAAATTAAATTTAACGTGAGATTACAGCTTACGCTATCAGAGTTATTATTTGAGATTTTAAACATTTTATTGCCTTTTACAGTAAAGCATTCATAATAATTAAGTTTGAATATAAATATAAAAAAATACAACACTTTGCACATAGGTCTCAGTCAAACATATCGAATCTCTACATTACATTGTTTTATTCAACTAACCGTACACTGAAAGGGATTACTTTAAATGGACATTTATTTTTTAATTCATCAATTTTAGACCCTTTTTAATATTTTGGATTTTTTTTTTGTTACAGTTTAAAAGTACAAATATTCTACTTTTTTAAAAACCTTGTGTTCTCATCTCTATTTGATATTACATTTTACGGGCATGTTCTCCGACAAAGTAAATTACGCATACCAAGAGTTGCGATGACATGGAGGCCAATACGAGGAAAGCGCAAACAGGGACGTCCTCATAAAACTTGGCGCGCTCACTTTCATGGAGGACCTCAGAAGAGAAAACATCGGGTGAGAAGATGCTTCAGACATAGCCTGTGACAGATCTTTGTGGAGACAGCTTGCCGCTTAATGCGCCGAACGGCGCGGGAGGATCTAAGACTAAGTCTAAGTTTTGTTTACAAGTCTTTATGTATGGCTAAACCACTTATGAATTTTGTTTAAATAATTTAATTAACTTTTGAAACTACTTTTGCATTATAGAAAATAGAGTACCATACAGTTCAAATTATATAATCTATATAACACAAATAATTATCTTATCAAGTCGTAGTTTTTGTATTTATTATATTCTCTTGACAACGTCAATTACAAATTATACATTTTATAATTGACGTCATGCATCTGATGGGGTTTCAATCTATACAGGCTATGTCTGTAGAGACATCACTTATTACTCTAGCCAACCTTCTGCTTCTGTGCTATAGTTTCCATTAAAAAAAAAAGAAAAGTTCCACTTTCAGACCTGCTTCATCTGTTTCTTTGGCCAACGAATAATGAGCAGGGTATCATGTGGCCAGAAGAGGTGCTTTAAAAATCCCAAAATTCAAAATCCAAGCTTTCACTGAGATTCGAGCCCAGGACCCCCAGATTCAGAAGACAAGCGCTTATCCACCACGCGCCCCATAGGTTCTATAACTCACTCGTAATGTATGATACATCTTCATCTGACACTCTTGTGTTAAGTAACCACTGATCGTCAACAAATCTATCACTTCGAGAACAACACAAAATGTAATAGAAACATATAAACAAACAGTATCACATAAAAAGGGCAGGGGGCAGTTAAAGTTTGTAAAAGTTGAGCATGAATTATTGCATTTCTTTAAAAAAAAAGATAATCCGAAAGTACATCAAATTAATTTAATTTTTTTTTAGTAATATTACATTATCTCTGGCTTAACCATAAACAATGAATCTTGAAGGCATTCAGATAAGGAAGTGAATTCTAATATTAAAAAGACATTTTTATAAAGAACTAAAATGGAAAGATTTTTGTTGGCCTGGTAGCAGTGGCGTAGATAGGGAGGGTGGAAAAGGGGGGGGGTCTAAATATTAAGATCATTCGGGCCTTACTTGTAGAGGGCTCTCAATTTTATGTCCGCAATTTGTTTTTTACATTAAATATTACGCCATTATCTCATGTCATGATGTCGAATTTCCTAGAAATTTGAGAGTTTCTGTATATCGTTAGAAAAAGTTACTAGCTCGTTGGCCACACAGAAAAAAAACTCTAACTTGTCGTAAAAAATAAAACAAGAAAAAAAAAAAGAAATACATTTAAGGTTGGATACAGAATTAGGTCTAGATCTAGATCCGAGATGGGTTTTGAAAAGACTATCGAGTTCTTGAAAGCCTATCGCGTTCGAGAATTTCCGAATGTAAGGCTGTATTGGTTCAAGAGTTTCATAAATTAAAGGAAAGGAAAATGTAGTGAGATGTAAGACGACCCAGGATATGGCATGTGGTGGAGCCACTTACCAAATTATTGAGGGGTTTGGGGGCACGAGTTCAACACCCTACTTGAGCAGAGTTGTCTTTACATAGTGCTCAAGAACAGCACAAAGGCCTCCTAGATACCCCCCTCCCCCTCTTTTTTTTTCGGAAGTATTTCTTAAATGCTAAAAAATTTTGATTTTATGGGTTATTAGAGTTTTTACCAATGTCTCAAACAAATGAAAGACCAGGTGAATGTCTTAATTTAACACTTTTTAATCTCATCTTCGTTGAAGACTTGTTTCTTTGGATTGTACCTTGACGAGGTAAAGAATCAGAAACCCCACTGGTAACGAACCATGCTGAGAATTAACTCCCTTAGAGCATGGAAGAGGAAGCGGGCAGTGAATTGTAAAATCGCCTTGCCCCCGTACAAGGACAGCCCTAATGCCGCACCTGGACCAGTTCTCTCTCTATAAATCCTCGTCCCGATCGTCCCTCATGCAGAACGCGACATTTGTAATGAATGTGGTCTACTGTCTCTACTTCCCTGACGCGGCCCTGTGTGTCTTAGTACTTCCTAATGATGTGCTGCCCCATTGTGTCTAGTTTCATAGGACGACTTTGTTGTCCACATGCCAAGATTCAGAGGCATACATATTTTTAATGAGATTCCAATAGCCCCAGTAATCATTGTCAGGTATAACGCTTGCCACAATGCCACACTTTGGCCCTTTCGCCTTTGTGCAGTTGATGGCAGTCTTCACATCAAGGGTCAAGTTTTTGTTAAGGGCGTAGTTGTAGTAGGTGACGCCACCCACGACGTGGGGCAGCATGCCGAACAGGTACACGTCGTCTATCCAAAACCCGGGCGTATTTTGGGCCGCCAAGTACATTGGTTGCATGAGGTCAGTGGTCATGATGACCACAAAACCGCTGCAGTAGTCGAACGGGAACGTTTTATACTTGGCGAAAACGTTGGACTCCACCTTCCACTTTCCGGAGCGGAGGATCGGCACTGTGCCTTTGTACCACAGATTGCAGAAGATGGACTTCCGCTTCCCGCTCATGTGGTTGTAGAAGGAATACAGCAGCTTGAACATGTTCACAATGACGTCATCGTCTATCTTAAAAACGTATTTGGAATTGGCGCAGTACTGGCTGACCCAGCGGTATCCCATGACGCCTTTGATCGAAAGGTTGTAGTAGCTGTCGAGAAAGTCCCCCATCACCGTGTCGTTGTAGGTCACGTGTTCAAACCACAGCACCCTCTCCAATGTTTTGTTCTGGGTTTTCCCCAACAGAAAAGCCACTCGGATTCGGAAAGGCAGAAAGAACGACTCGTTTCCGAACGTTTCACGGATCCGCTGCCTTCTGTGAAGATTGGCCGGGGCCGTGTGCACGATGAGAATGATGTCCAGGGACTCCACGCCTCGTTTGCAAAGGTTAGGGTCCAGCATGAGGTACCTGCCGACATTTCGCCAAGGGAACATCGTTTCCTGTGTCAGCTGAGAGTCGTTGAGGTCGACCTTGATCTTCTCTAGCTTTGTAGCCAAGGTCGGGTTCATGGTTGCGGATGTGGTGGGAACGGCTGTAAGAGTGGTTGGGGGTGACAGCTTCTCGATCAATATTTGCAGCTGAAAAAAATTCACATTCTCAAGGAAGATAATCATTAAGCAGATGATATTGAGGCTGAATATTGTCATTAGAATGACTTTACCTCGTAGATTTAAGCACTTAAGTTTCATGATTGAGTTCTGTGGTTCAGAATAGCACAATGGCGTTATGTCGCAATTTTTAAATACTTGAATCTGATGGCTTGCCTCTGTGATCTGGATTATTGAGAAAATATAGAGAAACACATTTTAATTAGATTAATAAGTAATAACATGTCAATTTCTACACTCTCTTTTTTTCACCCTCTCTCTCATTTTTTATTCTTTCCCAATCATTTTTTTTTATCTTCATCTCTCTCACTTCCTCAATCCCTTTCTCCATTTCTCTCCTTTCCCATTCTCTTTGCTCTCTCGCTTCTTATCTCTTACCTCTCTGCCTCTACATCTACAAGGAACGCCCGCCTTGCTGTAGAAAATAAGTTGAGGATCAATATATAGAATTTTAATTTCTAGACTTAAAGTGTAGATTTTGATTTCCAAACGTCTAGATCAATATTGCAATGTTATAATATACTAAAACTAATCTACTATTTTTAAATTTAATGCTGCATTCAGTCTATTAAAAGATGATCTAGGATTTTTTTTTTGCATAAATCTAATCTAAATTACATTTACATTATTCCGAATTTATATTATAGATCTAGATCTAGATCTAGAAGATATAGATTTTTAGAGTGCTAAATCAGAAGTTTAGTTTATGTAGATCTACATCCTTATGCTCTGCTGATAGCCGTGCTGAGACATCGAAGTACAAGCATGATATATCAATGCTGAAAGATTATCTAAAATCACTCATCTGAGATGACACGCCGTAATGTGTAATATATCTCTTTATCAATAATAGACTATTAGTTTGTAACCAGTTTTTTATCTTAACAATGCCATCGAGCGGTTAGCGTGCTGAACTGATTATCTCGACGGTCCCGGATGGTTTATTTGTTTGTTTTAATGTTTTGGATGTTCCTTCAGAGTTGAAGATAGTTCGCGTAACCCAGTGTCTCTCAAACCTTTATTATAGGCGCCCCCTTAAATAAATAAAAAATAGTTCGCCCCCCCCCCCATTTTAGCCTGCAGGGGAACGGAAGAAGCGCTGTAGAACTCCACAGTCAAGGATGATTATAAGAATGTCACGAAAAAGAGAATATAAATCAATACAATATCAATCAATACAATATCAATCAATACAATATTAATCAATATAATATAATTTTTGGCTTTTAAAATATTTATAAAAAAAAAATGTGTATACTACAAAAATTCTTATTGGAATACCTACTGGAGATGCAGCAAGCTATTCTCTATCTAGAGTTTGAGTTTGAGTTTTGACTTTTTGACACATCGGCATAATTTAGGCCAAGTCGTGCCCATAATCCTAATAATGTCATAGAAATAAACCTTTTCTTTTCACACAAAAAAAAAAAAAAAAAATCCTTCAAGGGTTACTCTCTTTTCATATCACAAGAGCTAAATTTTATACAGTAAGTTCACTAAAAGCAAGGTCTATTCACAGTTAAAATAGTAAAAAAATTATTAATTTAATTAACATTTCTTGTAAACATTGTATGTTCACATTTTCTTTGCCCTAATCAAACCTTCGCAGACAACCCCCACCTCCCGGACAAAGCTCACTGTCGACATTATCGAACAGTGTTTTTAACCTGTGTGCTCCAAAATATTTCCCTCTAATATCCTTGTGTCCGAGGCAATCAATGAGGATATGTTCCACTGTGAGACAAGTGTATCTAGGGTAGTATTGTAAGTTTCCGCAACGTGGTTCAAGACTTAGCCACCAATGATACGCGTTTTCTGACTTTTAAGCTTCAGAAATACTTCTAGCGTTTAGAAAACCTTTTTCTCATAGTAAAAAGATCGCATGTGAAAAAAAAAAGTTAAGTAACAAGATTACAAAGAGAGTTTGTGTTAACACACATACTCAGAGGCGGCCCCCGTCAGAGTCGGATCCCATTTCGAATCCGCCTATTCGCAAGAAATATTCAAGACGATATTTAATTTTGATTGTCTAAAGTAATAATGTTTCAAAGATTCATTTGCCTCTGTAATTTTTTTTTCTGTTTTACATGTTTCAGATGTTCGGATTTAAAAATAATTAACTTCTCGCTGGACGACGGAGGATGACGACGAGCAGAGTATAACCCTGCCTGGTCGTGCGGTTTGCGCGCTTGACTGTCGTTCGGATCTATCGATGGTCCCTGGTTCAAACCCTGCCCGCTCCCATCCCCCGTCGTCCTGCGGGAGGTTTGGACTACAACTCTGAAGGAACATCCGAAACATGTAAAACAACAAACATTCTTAACTAGACCAAGAAATTCTAGATCTAGATTCTGCAATTATTTTAATTAGAACTTATATCTAAATCTAGTTTTAAAGATCTAGATCTAGTGTAAAAAATCTAGCTCTAGTGTAAAAAAAAATCTAGATCTAGTGTAAAAAATTTAGATTAGATCTAAATTTAGCTATTATGTCTTTTTAAAATGCGAGTCACATTACGAGGTTTAATAAACATTATTATACCGAGTTGTTTTAGCATTTCATTTTAAAGAATTTATTCCATATGACGTCAAAGGAAAAAAATCCACTACGTCACACGGCCTAGTTAGACTAAAAAATATCATCTATACGAGCAGCTTGTTGAGGGTTCATAGACATTGGTGCACCGAGTGATTTCTTTTAGCATTTCATTTAAAGAATGAACTCCATATGACGTCAAAGGAGAAAAAAATCCACTACGTCACACGGCCTAGTTAGACTAAAAAATGTCATCTATACGAGAAGCTTGTCTAGTGTTCATAAATATCGGTGCACCGAGTGAGATCTTTTATATAAAAGGATTAAAGACGCTTTTTTTTTGTTTTGTCTGTCAGTCTGTCTGTCCGTCATGTTAATAACGAAAAAGAAAAGACTAAAAGCTATTGAAAATCGGATTAAAATTTAATTTCCCTTCCGAAACATTGCATTAGTTTTAAGTTTCTAGAATAGATTGTTCCGGATGTTTATATATTTATAGTGAGAGAAAATAAGAATTCCAGATTAATCAAATACCGGTAATTAAATTTGTGGGATGGTCTGTTATGAAAATTAGATGTACCATAGACTTATGGAGAGATTTCCAAACCATACTTTGGTGTTAGGAAGTTGTTTTCCTTAAAAATCTGAACATAATATTAACGATAATTAGATTTTCCAACGTTTTAGCTAGAAAGGTAGATGTAGTGAAAGAGAGAAGTGCAATTTTACATAAATAGAGTTAAAAAATATTTTTCATAAAAAAATCCTGAACAACCAATTTTCGTAAATGAGAAAATTATTTGTTTTATTTATTAGAAGTGGGATTTCAAACATTTATTAGCGTTATTAGATTTTTCATATAAAATTCGGATCACTTTTGACGACGATTTGTAAGAAAATAAAGGCAATGTAGGTCGATTTCTTTTTCGAAAAAAAATCCGGAACATTCTTTACCGATTAAACAACTTTTATTATGTTTGGCAAGAAAATTAACTGTAAAATAAGTCTATAAAGTGATTTTCAATAAACGTTTCTAGTAAATTACTTTCTTATTTTAAAATCCTGAACAACCTATTGCCGATATTTTTGAAAATAATAAGATAAAGTCATTTGACATAAATTTGTTTTAAGTTAAAAATTCCGAACAATTGATATTGATAAATAAACTATAGTGACGTAGTGTCAAAGAATATAAATGTAATATTAGTCAATTATTCGATTTCAAACAATCATTTGACATAATTTATTTTTTATAAAACAATATCCGGAACACCTTTATAGTTAATGCAATATACTCAGTATAGATATTTTATTTAGCATTTATATGCTATTTACATTAAAAAAACGGAACAATGTATTAAAGATCACGTGTTTATTGCAATTTTTAAGCACGGAAATAAAATCTAATATAAGTTCGAAGAGCAAACAAATATTCGCTGGCATTGATTTTGTTTTTCACAAAACATCCGGAACAATCTATTATAGATACTTAAAACTGTTGTAATATTTGTGAATGAAAAATTAAAGGTTAAACCAGATTTACAATAGCCTTTAGTGTTATTTGTTGATCTAATCGTGACGGACAGACCGACCAACAGACAAAACGCACAAAAATAAGCTTCTTTTATTCGGATGGGGACACTAAACAAAAAATAAATAAAATCTGATTTTTTTAAAAAAAAGTTTAAGGAATTGGTTTAGTTCAATATCATGTTGCAACGTTACGCTACTGCACGAAAGTCGCTGCATAAAAAGTCCATTTTAAAACATGTGAGTGATATTTACATACAAAATGCATTATAGGCCTTTATAAACAACCAGAAATGTTTTCTTTTAATTTTAGCAGCTAGTTGACCAGAAAAAACACCTTTAACTATCTTTATATATAATTCTCTTCTTCCTTAATCAGGTCACACGTACGTGGGAAGATCACTCCATTATTACTGCGGATAGTCACCCCAAGAAAAAAAAAACAAGAAAAGGGGGGGGGGGGGATAACACGCTTTCACAGCTCGCTACGGATGGCTGCGTGCTGGACTGTCAAACCCTGCCCGCTCCCATCCCATGCGGGAGGTTTGGACTAGGAAGAAAACTATCGTCGACTCTGAAGGAACATCCGAAACATGTAAAACATTTTACAAATACTAAATAGCAGGGCCGGACTTAAACTTAAGCATTGTGGGGCCCTATTCGAAACGGATTTCGCGGGGCCAAGTTTGGGTAGGGAAGCGGACAATAAGTCAAATTTAAGAGTTTGTGATAGAAAATAAATTCGTCTATGTATTTTATTCATTCTTTACTACGTACAGAATTACTTTACGAGCCTTGCATGTAGCAAAGTCATACAGTATATCATAATAATTCTGTTTCCCACATAGATCCCGCTCTATAGCCAGAATTACCAAATGTTTCAATCTATCTTTGAGAATTGTTGACATCAAGTAATTCTTCATTAGTTTGAGGCGCGAGAAGCTTCTTTCACCTGATTACACAATTACGGCTAATGCATAATGTCGTTTTTATTAATAGCGCGTAGGATTGACGTTTTCCATATTGAATGACACCCCAAAATGACAATTTTTTTCTATGTATCTCCGTATATTTTAAGGACTTTTTCGTATATTTTGCAATTTCGGGAGATTTCCAGGAGCTCCTGGTAAATCGACAGGAGTGCGCGGGAAATCTGTCTTAAGTTATAAAATGGTTTAATTTTAATATAATTTATACACCATGAAAGTGCAGATCCTTCGGTCACATAGGTTGCAGTGGCCTAAGACCGGCCCTGCAAAATAGCGGCGTATGCTATGCCGGCGGTCGACTAGTTATTTTTATTTGTTGTAAACATTTCTTGTAGATTTTATAAATATATTTGACTTTGTGATGCTGAAAATACACAAAAGTCTTCAATCTTTGTTAGCATATTGTAATATTGCCTCCCTTACATTTACGTAATTGTTTAAGAACTGGTGTATTTTTATGAAAAAATCGCTTGCATAATTAATTTTATAAATTAAATAGTTTGCTTTTAGAAAACCAAAAGTAGCCGTTGCACCTAAACTTTTCAAGCCGCATTTAATGGTGAAATAATATTTTTCATATCTCTTCTAGTTTTAGAGATCTGAGTGTGACAGACGGACAGACGGACATTTTGCACAAACCTAATAGAGGCTTTTTCTCCTTACGGGGGCCGCTAATAGCATAACTTTATGGCACTATTTCTACTCGCTCTAAGGCTCTTCAGACAGTTACACTGGGAGGGCACGTATCCCGTATGAGCGACGAACGTATGCCTAAGGCAGTATTTTTTTGTGAGCTAAAAGGTGATCGACGTAACAGAGGTACCCCACGGAAACGCTTTAAAGACCAGGTAAGGCGCCAACTTGTCTTAGCTGACAACACCTTACTGCATGTGGCTTCAGAACGAGACAGCTGGGGGTCTTTTATGAAAGCCGCGGGTTACACATTTGAGACCAAAAGAAAATCCGCTGCCGAGGACAGACGCAGACGGCGTAAAAAAAAACTTAATCGACCACAGGCGGACAATTGTTATGCTTGCATTCGATATGGCAAAATAGGTAGGTCACAGCTGGGGCTGGGTATCCAAAGGAAACACTGTACTCCTCGTTAATCTTTGGACTCGAAGTCAAGCCTTATTATTATTATTGTCTCTTCTATGATTTAAGTTTTATTAGCGAATGCTTAGATCTACTTGTTAGACGTATATGTTTGAAGGCCACTATTTCTTCATTCTGTTGAAATGCCGAAACGTTTCTAGTCTGGTGGGTCATGGTTCGTCTATTCGTGCTGACAAAATGCTGACCTGTTCTCAATATATGTCGACTTAACAAAGGCATTCGACACTGTTAGCAGAGAAGGACTCTGGAAGATCATGTCAAAGTATGGCTGTCCACAAAAATTCATAACCATGGTGAGACTATTTCATGATGGCATGAAGGCTCGTGTCCAAGAAAGTGGAGAACCATCAGAGCCCTTCGAAGTATCAAACGGGGTAAAACAAGGCTGTGTCCTAGCACCTACACTGTTCAGTATCATGTTCTCCGCTATGCTGACAGATGCATTCACAAATAGAGAAAACAACGGGATAAATATACCATACAGATTTGATGGTGGCCTATTCAACCCGAGGCGGCTTAAAGCAAAATCAAAAACAAATGCAGCAGTAATCAGAGACTTGTTATTTGCTGTTGACTGTGCCCTAAATGCCTGCTCTGAAAACGATCTGCAGAGCATCGTCAGTGACTTCTCAAGAGCATGCTCAGACTTTGGCCTTACCATCAATACGAACAAGACTGAAGTCTTATATCTACCTGCTCCTGGGAAAGCCTACTCGGATCCAAGCATTTCTATAAATGGACAGGATATAAACGCAGTGGACAAATTCACATATCTTGGCAGCACACTCTCCAGAAATGGAAAAATCGATAGTGAAATCGACCTGCGTATCGCCAAGGCCAGTGCATCCTATGGCAGACTGTCTACAAATGTCTGGAACAGACGTGGTATCACCACAAACACCAAACTAGGGGTCTACAGAGCCGTCATCCTCCCTACATTGCTCTATGCCTCAGAAACATGGACAGTGTACAGTAAACATGCAAAGAGACTAAACCGCTTCCACATGACATGTCTGAGAAAAATACTAAATGTCAAATGGCAAGACAAAATACCAGATACAGAAGTCCTTCGAAGAGCGTGTCTGCAAAGCATCCACACAATCCTGATGCAGTCCCAGCTGCGATGGGCAGGTCACGTCTACAGAATGGAAGATCACCGCATCCCAAAACGACTCTTGTATGGCCAACTATGCGAAGGAAATTACTCGCAAGGTGGGCAAAGAAAGCGCTTTAGGGACACCCTCAAAGCTTCTCTGAAGGCGTTCAGCATAGACCCTGGCACCTGGGAGACAGAGGCACACGACAGAGCATCATGGCGTCACGCTGTGAAAACTGGCACAGAGGTTGCTGAGGAAAAAAAGAACAACGCATGCAGAAGAAAAACGCCAGAAAAGAAAAGCAAGACAAACGACACTAGCTCTAGCTGGAATAACCTGCCCAGTGTGCAGCCGAACATTCCGGGCTCACATAGGTCTCACCAGCCACATGAGGAGGCATAAAACCCCAGTGCAAAGCCCTCAGCCCCCTGGATGACAAAGTGGTCATCATCGAACAACGATGGACAAACTATATTCGTGCTATCAACGCTATATGAATTTAACTTTTTTTTTGGTGATTTAGATGAACATTTTTTTAATTCATTGCGTATTTTCGGGTATTAAATGTTTGTTTTATCTTTTGTCTTATAGCACTAGTGAAGAAGAAGCGTTTGTACAAATTTGTCCTAGCATATGGAACAAGAAAGTAATTAATTTTAGCATACACTAAATAGCAATGGTGAGATAAATAAATGTGCATATCTGGTCTTTTTAATTGAAAGATAACTACGCACTTTGAGCTACTATAAAAAAAAATTGTTTCAACTTACTGAACTCTATAGTTTGAAAATAATATGGACCTTGAAAAATGATGTAGTCCTTTTTATTATTCTTTCTATATGGGAATACAAGCCTTAATGCTTCTCACTACATAACACGATCGTAGACTTTTAGTTTTCTAACAAGCGCAAGTAAAACGCGCCTACAAAAAAATAAACCACTGTAGCGCAGAGCAATTTGATTGGCTGGTGGAGATATCTTTTATGGCACGCTTGTTAACAGAACTTTGTCCGTTTTGAAAAAATCAGGCAAACGTGACTAGCGTGGGCCACCAGGTAAACTTATGGGGAAATGATCACATCTGCTTAAATGACAAAATTTAAAGTCTAGATCTTTGCATTAAATAATGCATTAAAAAAAAAAAGGGGGGGTGGAAATTAGGCTAATTCTCTTAGCACTAAATTGTGTTTGATTTTTCTGTTCGTATATGTCTAGCAAACTCCGAAAGGGAAAAAGCCGTTATTGGTTTGTGCAGCGGCAGTGTGTCTGTCCGTTTGTCGGATATTGAAACTCTATTATATTGATCTTTTAAACGTCAGTTTATTGGGTTTTCAGGTATTTATATTGAATCTACGTTTGTTGGCCCTTTAATGTCATTACATGGTATTTAACCTCTTTATAGTGATCCCTTAACGTCATTGCATGGTATTTAACCTCTTTATAGTGATCCCTTATCGTCATTACATGGTATTTAACCTCTTTATAGTGATCCTTTAACGTCATTACATGGTATTTAACCTCTTTATAGTGATCCTTTAACATCATTACATGGTATTTAACCTCTTTATTCGCTGATGATGCGGCTCTTCTTGCCCTGCTCTCAGAGAGCACAGACGTAAATGAGTATTTCAAAGAATTAGAACACATTGAGGAATACTGTAGAGATAATTTTTTATTATTAAATGTAAAAAAAACAACAAAGAAATGATAATCGATTTTCGCAGGGACAAGAAGGAAAATGATATTGTTTCTGTAGCTGGAGAGACTATTGCAATTGTGCAAACCTTTAAATACCTTGGTACTATCCTAGACAATAAACTAAATTTTACTGCAAATACTGATTATATCATCAAAAAAGTGCAGCAAAGATTACGACTACTAAGAAAAATGTCCTCGTTTAATGTTAGCGAAAAGGCCTTGGCTATGTTTTATCACGCTCACATCTGCAATATTTTAAGTTTCAATATCACTGCCTGGTATGGCAATCAGCTAGCGAAAGTCTACGAATATGAAAGATTGAATTGTATTTCATGCTTGTATTCACTAAGCCAAAGACATCAGCTTAATATAAAGGGGACTAATTCAGCTTATACTACCACTTAGGTCAAGTACTATATCTTTCTCTTGTTTGAGATACCAAACATATTAATTTTTTACCAATAGTTATTTAACTAATTGGTTAACTTTTTTTTTTTATTGATTTTGTGTTTTCAGGTGAAAGAAATAATTTCGCAAAATTTCAGCTTGATCCGAGCTTGGATGTCGGAGAAATAACGTGTACAAACTTTTTTACCAGACAGACAGATAGAGTGAGTTGAGTTAAGCTTTAGAACAAGAAAAATTCAAAATACAAATACTTTAAGAAAAACAAAGCATTTATTTAGTGTAGCAATTAGTTTGGATCAGTCATGTAATTAAATTTGTAATAGATCAAGATAAACAATAAAAAATATGTTCGATTAGAAATATTTGTTTACCAGTAGTTTCTGTTTAGCGCAATTTCATGCTTTTAGCTTTCTAAATACCCTATGATCCTATGACTTGTCTGGGCCAGTTGGAAAGAGGGAGGGGGAGAAAAAGCTGGGTGATCGCTTTTTAAAATGTATTTTATTTTAAAGGAACGACATGAGCTCGAAAATGTAGGTTAAAGACTTCTCAGGCTTCTCAAACCAACGTGTTAACCACTCTGCTAGCGAAAAGTCTATGAACAAAGAAAATTGTATAGTTATCTATTTTTTCTTTTTCATGTTTTGCTAAGCCTCATACAACGATTTATAGTAGGGACTAAGCTTATACCACCACTTCAGTGCAGTAAAATTTCTTTCCTTTGTTACCAATTAACTAAGCGGTTGATTTTTTTGCGGCCCCCGAAATTGGAAAAGACGCTATTAGTTTTGTGTGGCCTGTCTGTCCATCCGTCCAGTTTATATCTCAGAAACTTGAAGAGAAAATGAAAATCGATCATCATGACATTTTAGATCATTCAAATTTCTGATGCAATGGATACTTTTTTTTTCCGAAAGTGAACAATCTAATTTTTATAATTATATATACAAGCAGACTTTTCAAAAAGTTACCCACTTTTCAATGAAAAATTTCAGGGGAGGTAACTTTTTTTGAAAAGGTCATGGACTTCTTCATTAAAAACTCAAGCTTCATTCATAGATTCGCGCACTGGTACACAAAATTCACATCTAAGGTCAAATTGGTAAAAGTGTCAATGGTTCATGATAAAATATATATTCCATTTATTACCTAACTCATTGAATAGAATACTGATTCTAATGTTGTTGTTTTTTTTTTTAAATGATACGAACTTCGTTTTAGTTAGAAGTTTAAAAAATAACGAACTACTTTTATAGTGCAAAGTTTTGACTTATCCTCATTAGAGGGGCCTACACTTGACAGTCTAAATAAGACTAAATAGAGCCCAGATCTAGATATATTTATAATAAGTGTATTAATAATTTGAGGCAATAACTTATCTTCTGACAGGTTAGGGTGCAGATTTATTTATTATGTTAACAATAGTATCACATTAAGAAATGAATCGAATACGAACTTAATTTGTCTTATCTTATCTTATATAATACAAACGTTACTTCAAAAAATAAGATGATTACGTCCTACACGTCATGCATTTAGTCATGCATGTTAACCAATGACAAGAATTCTGCCAAGTCACTGGTTTTATTGGCTAGCTTAGGCAACCCATTCCATGCTCTGATGGCGCTAGTGAAGAAGGAGCATTTGTACAAATTTATCTTAGTATATGGAACGAGGAATGTGCCTTTATCTTTGTAACTTTCTTAGTATTTTATAAAATTTTATTTTTGTATTTGAAGTTCAGTGTTTTATGTCTAATTACTACTTTACTTTTAAGTCTTCTATCCTGAAGGCTTTGTAAATTGAGTGATTTTACTTACGTTGTTTTTCTAGTCAGAGGCTGCATATTCTATTATTGACCTAACCAAGGTTAAAAAATATTTTAGTTTTATGTTCTCATTTGATTTATAGAAATTTCTTTTAATAAACCCTAATGCTTTGTTTGAATTTTTGACAGTTTCATTAACATGGGGATTTTTAGGTATTTTGCGTTTTTAGTCTGTGCTACTAGTTTACCATGAAAAAGATAATGGAATTAATTAGTTTTAGTTTTTTTGTTACTCTTAATAACCAATGTGTGCACGTTGTGTATCGTCATGCTCCAATTTTATTCCCATTTCTGTAATTCATCTAATTCTCTTTGTAAAATTTCTGCATATTGTGTTGTTTTTTACTATTATATAAATTATGCAATCGTCTGCAAATAATCGGACTTTTGTTTCTGAACTAATGCGATTTGGTAAATCATTTATGTAAAATAAAAATAGTTGCGGACGTAAGATTTTTCCTTGAGGTACGACTGAGTTTAGTATTATTGGATTTGATTTAGAGCCATTTATTATTACAGTTTGTTCTCTCCCTTTTAGAATATCTTTAATCCACTGATGAAATGGACCAAAAAATGCCAAAATATTTAAGCAAACTATGGTGATGAACTTCGTTAAAAGCCTTGCAAAAATATTGTAAGATAGCAACCTTTTGTTCACTATCATCTAAACCTTTTGAAAAATCATCAATTAGTCCTATTAGTTTTGTTTCACATGATCTATACTTCCTAAAGTCATGTTGGTATGGAGTAAGGACATTATGTTTGTCTAAGTGGTTGGTGATGGTGCTACATATTAAGTGTTCTAGGATTTTACAAGTGATGCTGGTAAGTGATACTGGTCTGTAGTTTCCTGGGTCAGATTTTTCTCCTTTTTTAAATAGCTTCTTTCCATTTATATTTAATATATATATATATATATATATATATATATATATATATATATATATATATATATATATATATATATATATATACATATATATATATATATATATATATATATATATATATATATATATATATATATATATATATATATATATATATATATATATATATATATATATATATATATATATATATATATATATATATATATATATATATATATATATATATATATATATATATATTAGGATTAAAGCCGCATTTATGTGTGTTTTGTCTGTCTGTCCGTCATGTAAATATTAAAACAAAACTAAAAGCTATTGAAAATATCTATGAAAGATTGTTCCGGATTTGTGTATGATAGTTATAGCCCTTTGTTCTGTACTTCCAGGCCCATGTTATGAATGTGAATAGTCTTGCACATGTTATGAACTTAATGGTTTAGTCTTCTTTGAATGTGCAAGAGAGTGTGTTAGTTAGTGAGGTCTTGTTCCCGGTCCAGGAAGTTTGGACTGTTACTTCCTGGACTGGTGTCTGTGTATTATTTACTGACAATTAATACAGTTTTGTGCTTTATTAAGTATTAAAGTATTGTTTGTATTTCCACGGTTATCTGGAGTTGAAGTTTATTTAGTAATACGTCATTCTAATTGAATTGATAGCTGGAGTAATATTAATTGTAATAATAAGTAATTGTAATGGAGTAGCCCCTAACGATTCAAGCAATAAAAAGGAACCCGACAGGTACCCATTCGTCGTTGCCCGTTTGCATTGAATCCCTTCGTGCCACGCCACTGTAAAATGACTTGTCTTGAATCTGTGACTGTTTACATTATCTATGTATAATTCTTGTTCTACTTCTAGCTAGCTTTAAGCTAATGAGCGTGTGAGCTCGAGGTGTTGGAGAAAACCTTTGAAACTAGAACTTATTCTCAGGCCAAAGCATGTGTTGTTTTGTGTGGGAGGTTGATAGAAGTGGGCCGTTTAATTCAACGTATCAAACTATAGATCATGGGATGGAAGGATGGAAGGGCTAGGGGGAGGCGCATATCAAGAGGACTCGGAATTGTTTCAGGTCAGTGATCACCATAGAATTCTTTAGTAATATTAGCCGACTGAAACGTTTTAGCCCAGTGATCATGTCGCACCTATTTAATTCGTTGCTTAGCGCCGATTTCATCAATAGGCGATGACGTCATTTTGCGCTACTTTATTTTTTGTGTGAAGAATTAGCGGATGATCTCCCCTTGCTACTACGTCATAATTTCTTATGACGTAGTAGGGCTTTCGTTGTTAATAGTCTGTTTCATTCTCCCAATCTTGTGATGTAGAGCCAAGCTGTATTTTGTTAACACTTTAATTTCTCCTTGGATCTGATAACGGATAGACTAACCGTTGTTCCTTGGTTGATATTCTTAAACGATTATCTTGACCCCTGTTAAGGGTGAGTTTTATTTTCATATTGTATAGTTAATTTTTATTTGGATTCGATCGTATTTGTAATTTTTATAATTAGATTAGAAGATTAGAAGAATATGTTTTTATCTTTTTATAGGGACTCAGTTTCAGTTTCAAGTATCAGTTTTAGGCTACAGGACTGAGATTTTCATCTATGGTTATCTGTCTGATGTTCGATTTACGAATCTGAGGTTCCGGATTCCAGACTACGGGTTGCTGTGTCCAGACCTGGTGATACAGTTTGAAGTTGTGAGCTTTGGTGCTACTTTGAACTCTGATATTAGGTCTCGGTGAGCAGTATATTGACTAGATAATAATTTGGAATAGTGCTGACATTTGAAAATATGGTTTGATGAGTTGTTTCATGGAGTTGTCTTGAAAAAATGTGTGGACAATATTACTGTATCTTATAAGTTAAGGTGATTATATTATATTAAATAAAAATATTATTAAGTATTTGGATTTAACTATATTATACTACATCACATTATATATGTCTAACTAAATGCATGACGCGTAGGACGTAATCATCTTCTTTTTTGAAGTAACGTCTGTATTATATAAGATAAGAAGATAAGATAAGATAAATTTACTGGTATTCATATCATTATCATTATTCATATATCAGTTCTTTGTACCAATATCATTAGATTAAATTCATATTTTAATTTAAATCATCATAAACCTTGTTTATTGTTTTATGTACAACTGGGTGTGTATGATGTGACTGTCAGGCTGAACTCGGGCATAAAATATTACAGGTTATACAATAATTACAACATATGCACATTGTAATTCATATTAACGTTAATACCTAGACACATTCATACTTACTAATATTCAATAATATAAATAATCTAAAGACCTGACAGATCACCAAAGAAGAAGTTAAAATATGTCATTTAAATGTTTCCTACTAGATTTTTTTAACCCCGTTACCGTCGCCTCCCCCTACCCCGCCCTCACTCTCCAACCCCCCCCCCTACCCGCAAGTAAGAATTCTGGTTAATAAGCGAATGCGTAGATCTACCAAACTCTAAACTTTATAATAGTCTTTGGTAGGCCTTTATATCTAAACCTAAAAGATGATGCGGCTTAAGATCAAATTCACAGAATTCTAAAGTAACAGGAGTCTATCACCATCACTGTCGGACTGGCTGTATGGCAAACACCTAATGGTCGTGTGTCAATGTAAAGTTTGTGTTGACGTATTATAATATAACACATGAGGCTGGTTACTATTAATGTGTCGCGAATGTCGTAGAATGCTGGGTTCGTGCTTCCTGGAGTCACACGTGACACATGACAAACATAAATATTACAGACTGACTAAATCCATTTTGGCAGACAAAATATAAAGTTTATTTGATGACAGTAATAATACTGCACTCCTTGGCAGTTATATAACCCAATACGAAACACTATCACAACCGCATAACAGTGGTATCACGTATAGTCAACATGTTAAATTCTCAGAATAGACTACAAGTAACGTCCACATCACCGCGGATAGAAAATACTTTAATAAAACAGAAAATTAACTACTAGGCATATTAATACCATATACTTATACCGTTATGTGGGCTGACCCCTTGATGTAAATAGTACCGGCGACAGGAGGGTAGAAAGTAGGCTACCGGTAGTACTAATTATCCAATACTCGGTACTATTTAGCCCCAGAGTTTATCTCGACCTAATATCTAGGTATAGATCGAATAACCTTCTTAATATATGTTATTAAAGCTATAATCTAGATCTAGTAATTGCTAAAGATCTATCTAGATTTATAATATAATTTAGATCTAGATCTAGAATCATATTCTATGAAACTATAACTTTCTTTATAACTATAGACTATAGAGTCTAGACTACAAAGATGATTAAGCGCTAAATGTAGTAGATTTAGATTTAAGGAAATTAAGGCTATATCTTAATTTTAGACTAAGCATAATCTAGCTCTTAACTATCAGTAGATCTACATTTTTTAAAATGAAATACTATATAGACTATTGCAATCAATTTAATAATCATTTACATTCATTTTTTTTCCCTCAGGGGCAGAGCTGCAACTTGGTCCCAGGAGGATCGTCGGAAAGCCTAAGAGGCATTGATGAATAAATATGGTCTCAATGAAGTGTCTAGACTTTAAGGTATTTCTAATCCCACTCTGAAAAGACACTTAGATGGAAAAAAGAAGTTTGCGAATGGGAACGTAGTACAAAGAGGTATAATGACAGTTCTCCCAGCGGAGCTTGAGAATGAACTTTTCAGTCACATCAATCAACTGGAAGGAATGCTGTTCGACCTGGCCAGAAATGATATAAAATGTCTTGCATACCAAATAGCAGAAATAAATGGCTTGTCTCATAGATTTAATAAAACAGAAGAAATGGCAGGAAAAGACTGGTTTAGAGATTTTAAGAAACGTCACAATCTGAGCTTTCGACAACCTGAAACAACATCTCTTGCACGTAGTACCGGTTTTAACAAGGTAGCAGTTAAACAAATTTTTTTGACAAACTGGAAAGCATCATTACAGAAAATAAATTAGATGCTCTTAGGATCTTCAACACCGATGAAAATGCGTTCTCAACTGTCCAGAAAAAAACAGCAAAAAGTGGTGAGCTTGACAGGAAGGCATCAGGAGGGGAAGATGACCAGTGCAAAAAGATGTCTTACCACCACAGCAATATTTTGTGCCAATGCTGCAGGAAATGCTATTCCACCTTGCCTGTCTACAAGCGAAAACGGATGAAGGGCGAACTTTTAGATGGTGCTCCTCCAGGAACAATCGCTGTATGCAATGAAAGTGGCTAGATGATGGCAGATAGCTTTTCAAAATGGATGGATCATTTTATAAATAGTGTAAAACCATCAAAAGAAAAGCCTGTTCTTTTTATCTTGGATGGACATACCTCTCACAGCAAAAATTTGCAATCCATCACTGTTGCAAGTAACTCTTGTGTTATTATGCTCAGCTTGCTCCCTCATACTACACATAAGCTTCAGCCTTTGGATGTCTCGTTTTTTAAGCCCCTGCAAAGCTGTTATGTACAAGAGTCAGATAAGTGGCTTTTTAATCATCCAGGTAGAGGAATTACTGTATTTCAGGTGGCTACCATCTTAGGGAGAGCATACCGAAGAACAGCTTCTGTCGCAAATTTCGCTAATGGTTTTTTGAAATGTGGCATACGGCCATGCAATCGACATATATTCACTGAAAGTGATTTTGAAACCTTTATTTGCTCAGTTATAAATATTCCTGTAGAACCCATCTCTTCAACCTCAAATTCCCAACATGATCAGTTGTTAGTGCAGTCATCATCAGACTCCTCAACAATAGTTGCAACATCCCCACTCACTTCATCAAATGAACCACGATTTGGTGCAACTGCTCAAAGTTCCATAAATTCCAATTATTCTCACCTAGAACTTTCTATCTCTGAGTAGTACAATGCAGTCCCCTCGTTGCCCGTTTGCATTGAATCGCCACGCCCCTGTAAAATGACTTGTCTTGAATCTGTGACTGTTTACACTATGTATAATTCTTGTTCTACTTCTAGCTAGCTTTAAGCTAATGAGCGTGTGAGCTCGAGGTGTTGGAGAAAACCTTTGAAACTAGAACTTATTCTCAGGCCAAAGCATGTGTTTTTTTGTGTGGGAGGTTGATAGAAGTGGGCCGTGTAATTCAACGTATCAAACTATAGATCACGGGATGGAAGGGGTAGGGGGAGGTGCATATCAAGAGGACTCGGAATTGTTTCAGGTCAGTGATCACCATAGAATTGTTTAGTAATATTAGCCGACTGAAATGTTTCAGGCCAGTGATCACCATAGAAAGATTTAGTAATATTAGCTAACTGAAACTTAAAATATGACATTTCAATGTGTCCTACTAAATTTTTTACCCCGTTACCGTCACCGCAACACCCCCCCCCCACCCAAATAAGAATCCTGGTGAGGCGAATGCATAGATCTACTAAACTTTGTCATATTCCAATGGTAGGCCTTTATATCTAGACCTAAAAGATGATGCGGCTTAAGATCAAATTCACATAATTCTAAAGTACCAAGAGTTTATCACAGAAACAGAAAATTAACTACTATATATATATATATACCGTCTCAAGTGACCACTGGCTTCGACTGCCCAAAAAGATACTACCTAACTCAAAGTTACCTTTGGACTCTCTAAGTCCTTCCAGACCGGACCAAAAGATACAACTTACTGTCCTGGACCAAAGGATACTTCTGGACTAAACCTAAAGTCAATTTAGTCATCCTTACTTCCTGTTTCTATATTAATAGTTTCAGGTGTCTCTTCACCCTCCTAACCCAAGGTGAATTTTTAACAGGCAATGTCAACCGAGACTGTGACAGCGCGACCAAAGAAAAACAATTTCAATGCAGACTTTAAAAAAAATGTGGCAACACCAGCAAGACACAAATGCCCGAACACGTTTTTTTTTTGTTTCAAATTCAACAAGAATATGAAAATATTTACTTATTATCATTTGCAAAATGGTAGACCATACTTTTTACTATGTACGAGCGGCATTGGCTTCAACACTGCTTTGATATCTTCGAGGTTGTGTTTGGCCTAATCATATAGCTGGTCGGTATGGACGTTTGACGTCACTCCCATTTGTTTTCGCTCCTTCCCTCCCCCGTCTTTTGATGTTTCCATTGACATTGTTACCGAAAAAGAGGGATGAGAGAGGTTAAGTTGATAAAACGCAGCAAAAAATAGCTCTTTAACAATAGTTATTAGAAATTAACATTAAAACACTAAGCTACGAAATCGCAAACCTCTCAACTTTTTCACAGCGCAGTATGGCTATAAAGTTCTTCTTTCTGCGATTAATAAAGTAAAGTAAGCTATCTTTTTGTTTATTTTTTTAATAACATGGATCCTAAAATACTACTTTACTACTACTTTAGACTAACAAAAAAAAGTATTCTATGTTTTAAAAAAAAACAAATCTAGATCTGTGTCCATACCTTTTTTAGCGGCCCCCCAAAGAAGAAAAGACGCTATTAGTTTTGTGCGAAATGTCTGTCCGTCTGTCCGTCCGTCCCGTTTAGATCTCGTAAACTACAAAAGATATTGAAAATCCGACATAACAATTTTTTAGACCATTCAAAGTTCTGATGCAACGGCTACTTTCTTTTTTTCTGAAATCGAAAAATCTAATTTTTAAAATCAGTTATGCAAGCAGTTTTTTAAAGAGGAAAAGCTAATTAGTATGCATTATAAGTTGGACCTAAATTAAAACGAATAGTAATCTTGTAAACTTCATTTTCGGTTTTTTTTTTTAATATGGAGAAGAAATGCTACATTTATATTGTGAGTATTCGAATAAGAGATTGAGCCTTTTCAAAACAATTACATCAATTATAAGACTTCAGTTAGGCCAGGAGAGGCGCGGTAGCTGAGCGGTAAAGCGCTTGGCTTCCCAACTGGGGCCCCGGGTTCGAATCCTGTTGACTAGGATTTTCAACTTCGGAATCCTTAGGCGCCTCTGAGTCCACCCAGCTCCAATGGGTACCTGATATTAGTTGGGGAAAAGTAAAGGCGGTTGGTCGTTGTGCTGGCTACATGACACCCTCGTTAACCGTAGGCCACAAAAACAGATGAACTTTAATCATCTGCCCTATAGACCACAAGGTCTGAAGGGGGAACTAGTTAGGCCAGGTTCACATCTAACTTTGCATTGCATTGCATTCCTTGCATTGCACCTATCCCTTGATCTGCTGTACCGTTGGGGCACTACACAAGATCTGTCAACCTTCCTTCTCCATTCTTATCTCTCATTTACTTTCATATTATTATTATTTGGATGTTCTTTCTGAAAATATTGAAGCCTGCCTGGGTGGAACACTTCGGGGGCCGATTTTGAGTTTGTGTTTCCACACAAACTGTCTTTGTAATCTTGTTTTTATTTTGTTTTTGCTATTACAAATACTATAAACATATACACATTATGTATTGACGGAAATCCTTATAATAATGATCTGGTTTTATATAATCTTGTCACATCTGATATTTAATGAAAGTAGACATATAATTATATCTTAAATAATCAGTGCCGGATTTAAGGGAGTGCAGGCGTAGCCCGGGGACTCCATTAGAAAGGGGCCGCCACAAAAGAGAAATATATATATCAATTTTGACGTGTCAGAAACTTTTAAGTATTTTTTTTTAAATATTTTTAACGCTAACACTTTATCTCTTATGTCGGCTGGTAACACTGTCGTGATAAAGAAGTGTCCGCTTGAGGCATGCTCGTAATATATGAATGGAGCTCCTGAATCACGGCTTTGAGTCTTCCAAACTCAAAATTATACACTTTTTAAAATTAAAATATGCATATAATTATTATTTTTTTTTAAGAAGGTGAGATTAAATTTACCATGCTTTTAGATATAAGTATTTTTATTCATAAGTGGATTTTTTATTAAAGCTTTGGAAAAAGTGTAGGGGACCTCCACAAAATTCCCGCCGCTGGGTTGTCTGAGTCAGCCAGGAAAACCAGCGATTTAGCAGAGTTTAAGTCACGGATCAACTTGCTTGACTAGATTGGCACATAAAAAGCGTAGGACGTAATTATTATTTTATTAATATTTTTTTTAATTAACGTCTATATTCTATAAGTTATACCAAAAAGTTTCCAAAACATTAAAAAATATATTCATTTAAAGCTGCTATAGTACCGTTAATAGTTTTCAGACTATATACATGTATACATAAAGTACATTACGTATGCCTACGAGAGCATACTTTCGGTTTCCGATGCACTATCAAACTTTATATATTTTGATTAGAATTAGGCTTACACATTTAACAATTTGTCAGCCGGATTATTTGGCAATGCCCGGGCCGAATTGGATACCCAGTCAGCCTCTGATCCCCATTTATTCTGATAGCGTATTTCAATGAACATGTCAAAATTTCTATTTAGGCCAATCGATATTTTTTGTAGATATATATCTAGGTTTTAGCCATTAAATAGAAAGTGAGTGCGTTATCAGAAAAAATACTTACAATAACAAAATAATAATGGGTGTTTATTGTCAAACGATCTCATAGGTGTCCTCTGTGGGTCAGTCATCTGGTATGATTATACTAACATCTACGCGGGTAGATGTTTGAGCATCAACACAAATTGACGCTTAAATATTGGTCTCAAATATGTTATTATTTTTTTATAATAAACGCATGATAGCATACAAAATTTTAAAAAATAAGAGTAAACAATATTGGAGGATTATAATTTTTTTCATGACATTTATTTGACAATTATCTAAGAAATTAGACATATATCGAATATATATATATGTATGTATTTATTTATAGTCTTTTCTATTTTATCAGCAACAAATGATTAATTGGTTACGTTTATTTAAAAAAAAATGCAATAGTATACATATAATGGTAACCTTTTTTAAAACAAGATTTAAAAAAAAGGGTTAAATGTTCTTTTGTTACACTCATGCGGAAATATCCGGAAACCATATGCACTACTTACCGAGAAGATAAATCCATAGGTGGATTCTTCGGGGGCCGCATTTAATAAAGGAACACAGTCTCTTTCTAAACTTGTTTTCTCTTTTTCTTTCTTTATCGCTCTTTTCTATCTGTCGGTTTGTCTCTTTCTCTCTCTTTCTCTCTCTCTCTCTTTCTCTATCTCAAATCTTTGTTTCTTTGATTCTCTCTCTCTCCCTCTCCAGTTTCTCTCTATTTATCTATCATTCTTTCTCTCTTTGTCTTTCTCTCTCTTTGTCTCTCTCTCTTTTATCTCAGTGTCTTATTTTCCGTATACGTTTCTCTATTTATAATATTATATTCCATTTACGTTTTATTTTTCTACCTCTTTCCTAAATTATTTCTTGTCATTGCCTTTTTGTGTATATCAAGCCTTCCCTCTCTCCTTTACCTGCTCAATGTTGCCAACTTCAATCTCGTGCTTGGTGTTTCAAACATGAATTGATTGCGTCTAAAAGTAAATTAGATTAGTTACTTCTAATATTTTTTTAAAGTGATTAACACTGCCCACTGTAAAGCTCTTTTATTTCTCACTCTTAACATTTCCAAAATTAAAACAAATTAGGTGAACTGCTGTGTGAATAGAACAAACAACCATTTAAAAACATTAACGCTGAAAACGTTCCGTAATGTGATTTTTACATAAACATCCCTTCGGAAATCTAACAAAACGAACGGCGGCATTTAGGCTAATGGTTCTCAAACTTTTATAAGCAACGTCACCTAGACAAAAAAAAAAGGAGTTTATGATCTCCAACACGGAATAAGGACAAGCGTTTTTATAATAATACTAATAATAATAATAATAGGCCTATTTTGACAGACAAAACGGTAGATTATAATCGCCCTGATCTGCTCTTCAATGATTAAAAAAACAGAAAAGCCGCTACCATTGTTGACATCGCCGTACCACTCTCTCATAATTTAAGAATCCCACTCGCTATAAGTGGCCGAGAACGGTGCTGACTGCGGGGAGTTTGTCTCATATTCCTAAACTGTAACCACCACAATTCCGTGCGGAGACCGCCACTCCAGCTAATCCGGTTACTGATGACGGCCCCCTTTGTGGAACGGCGTGGAAGAATTTTTGGACTGTTTTGCGGGCTATTTGTTCCATCCCTACCCCGAGTAAGAAAAAAAAAATCAAAAGCTCATCCAGAGAATCCCGCAAGGGCCTGGTTCGTTACTCGTTCTTGGCCTATCTAGTGACTATTAGACGTTTTTACCGGAGGCGCCACGCTGAGGCGTCGGGTAGCGGGAATCTGAGACTTGTGGGTTTTTGTTGTTGTTGTTGTGGTCGTTTGGTAGAAACAGGATGTTATCAGGGTTTGTGTGTTGGGAAGAACCGTAGCTCTTTTTTCACAACGTGGCCCGTTCTCCCTTTGTACCAACGTTGCGAGGCGATTAGTAGCACATTTTCGATTCCAGCCCTAACGCCCTTAACCTGGCTAGCGGAGCCTGTTAGGGTCTGCTCAGACCTGCTTTTCTTCGTATTTATTCTCGACATATAGGTATGGGTTCCTCCAGGGAGGAGGAGATTTGGGTTGCACCTTAGAGCGAGAAGTGAAAACAGTCCAGACATGAACATTGGACTATAAAAACGATCGAAAGACCAATTCAACCACTCACTCGTATGGGCAGGGTTTAATCCACGAAAGTGAAGTGAGGCAGCAGACCAGTTTAAAGCCCGCAAATTTTAATGACTTGATTCTTCACTAGTCTCCAGGGCGGCGGCTAATCAGTTAAGCATAAGCTATAGCCCCGACAGACACAATCCCTATACCAGGCGAGCGTGCAGGGGTTATGTTAATCAGAGCTTAGCATTTTCCCAGACCTCACCAGCAGAGCTCTGCAGCGTGAAAGCCTGCTAGGAAAGTTGGGGCTCCCTCAATGTTAGCCCTTTTCGGAACACCCCGAGAGCAAGGGGGTGAACTTACTCCGGTTACCAGAGGACACCACGAGGATGTCGGTGGGCAATGTCCCCCACATTTGAGTATTAGACATTGTGGTGCTTGAACAGTAGTTATGTGACATTAGGATACCTTACTGGGGGGTAACTAATATTTGACATTGAGGTAGCTGACATTCGGGTGCCTGACATTAACGTAAATGAGTACTTGACATTGGGTAGCTGACCTTTCGGTACCTAACATTATAACGTAGGCGACATTTATGCACAGGTTGTGTCACAATGTTTTTACAAATCTCTTCCGTTTCTATGTGTGTATTCGAAGGAGAGGCATTAGTACTAAAAGTACCCTGTGTTATTGTAACTAAGACATTGGTGTCAACAAAATCTGTCGACAGATTTTTCTTAAATCATCTAAGATTTTAAAAACAAGACCCACGCATGACAAGTAACAGGCGTCAAGTGTCAAGTCTTAAGGCCACTAGACGATGTTTCGGTGACACATATCGATAACACTTGATAAATGAAATGCACAGAATTGCAAAAGTCCTCCAGGACCCAGACTTTGTCAGCGGGAGCCAACAGAAATTGCGGCAATGTAGAATTAAATATTTCGAAAGTATTTTCTGATAAACATTGTATGTATTTAGGGCTTAGTTTTTTTGTCCTATATTCAATTAAAAAAAGGACTATTAAACGATTATCAACGCATTTATCACACACACAAAAAAAAAAAACTATTGATAGTTCCGACTTGACTATGTTTATTCACCAAATGTTTGGGTAAACCAATCGTAAGATATTTTCACACTTCAAAAAAAATGTAATGAAACTCATTATTCTTCATTTCGCAAGAATAAGATGGCGGTACAATTATAAAAGGAACAAGATTACAAAGAGAGTTTGTGTTACACAAACTCAGAGGCGGCCCCCGTCGAAGTCGGATCCCTGTCGGATCTGCATATTCGCAAATAATATTCAAGAGGTGATTTAATTTTGATGTAAAATGTTTTACACGTTTCGGATGTTCCTTCAGAGTTGAAGATAATTACTTCCTAGTCCAAACCTCCCGCAGGACGACGGGGGATGGGAGCGGGCAGGGTTTGAACCCTGGGCCATCCATAAATCTGAACGACAGTCCAGCGCGCAAACGACACGACCAGGCAGCCATCCGATGGTCAAAAGTAATAATGTTTCAAAGATTCATTTGCCGTAAATTTAAATTTAAATTTAATAAAAAAATAGTAGATTAGTTTTAGTATATTAAAACATTACAATATTGATCAAAACGTTTGGAAATGAAAATCTACACTTTTTTTACACTTTAAGTTTAGAAATTGAAATTCTACATCTTAATCTAGTCTATTTTAGTCTAAACTAGATCTAGAAATTCTAGATCTAGACTCTAAAATAATTTTAATTAGAATATAAATCCAGATCTAGATATACTGTAATAAAAATCTAGATCTAGTTTAAAAAATCTAGATTAGATCTAAATCAAGATATCATTCCTTTTTTAAACGCGAGTCACATAACGAGGCTTAATAAACATTACTATACCGAGTTCTTTTTTCATTTCATTTGAAGAATTAATTCCATATAACGTCAGAGGGGAAAAAAAAACTTTACGTCACACGGCCTAGCTAGACTAAAAATCGCCTTCATCTATAAGAGCCATTTATCGAGTGTTCATAGACTTTGGTGCACCGAGTGCGTTCTTTAAGCATTTCATTTAAAGAATTCATTCCATATGACGTCAAAGGAAAAAAAAAACACTACGTCACACGGCCTAGCTAGAATAAAAATCGCCTTCATCATTACGAGCCTTTTATCGAGTGTTCATAGACATTGGTGCACCGAGTGCGTTCTTTTAGCATTTCATTTAAAGAATTCATTCCATATGACGTCAAAGGAAAAAAAAACACTACGTCACAAGGCCTAGCTAGACTAAAAATCACCTTTATCAACACGAGCCATTTCTCGAGTGTTCATAGACATTGGTGCACCGAGTGCGTTCTTTTAGCATTTCATTTAAAGAATTCATTCCATGTGACGTCAAAGGAAAAAAAAAACACTACGTCACACGGCTTAGTTAGACTAAAATATGTTTTCATTAATACAAGCAATTTTTTCGAGGGTTAATAGACATTGGTGCACCGAGTGCGTTCTTTTAACATTACATTTAAAGAGTCCATTCATATGACGTCAAAGAAAAAAAATTCCATTACCTCACAATAGGCTAGTACCGGTACCATAAAAAAAAAATGTCTTTATTTACACGAGATATTTAACGAGGGTTCATAGACATTGGTGCACTGAGTTCTAATAGATATTATTTAAAAAGGATCAAAGCCACATTGTTTTTGCGTTTTGTCTGTCAGTCGGTCTGTCCGTTATCTTGATATAAAAAAAAAACAACTAAAAGTTATTAAAAATTGATTAACCTTTATTTTACGTTTCAAAACATCGCAATAATTTTTAGGTATGAACACAATTGAAAAGTTTATATAATAGATTGTTCCGGATGTTTGTATAAATAGTAAAAGAAAAAGAGAATTTCAGATAAATGTAATACCGTTAATTAAATATTTTGGATGGTCTCGTATAAAAATTAGATGTACTACAGCCACGTGGAGAGATTTTCATACCTTACTTTGGTGTTTGGATTCTGTTTTCCTTAAAAATCGGAACATAATATTAACGATAATTAGATTTTTTAATGTTTTAGGTAGAAAGTTAAATGTACTGTAAGAGAGTAGTGAGTTAAAATATTTTTCATAAAAATCCGTAAAAACATTATTTCGTAAATGAGAAGATTATTTGTTTTATTAATTAGAAGAGGGAGTTCAAACAATTATTTGGCGTTAGTAGATTTTTAAATAAATTCGGAAATTTCTGGCGACGATTTGTAAGAAACAAAATCCGGAACTTTCTTTATCGATTACAAAACTTCTATGTTATGTTTTACAAGAAAATTAAATGTCTAAAAAGTAATTTTCAGTAATCAATTCTAGTAAATTACTTTTTTTAAAAGCCTTATGCGATTTCAAACAATCATTAGGCATAATTCATGTTTTATAAAACAATATCCGGAACATTTTTACAATTAATGAAATATAAGTCAGTATAGAGATTATGATTTAGCATTAATATGCTATTTACATAAAAAACGGAACAACATATTATTGATAATGTGTTTTTGCAACGTTTAAGCATGGAAATTGAATGTAATATAAGTTAGAAGAGCAAACAAACATTTGTTGGCGTTGATTAGTTTTGCACAAAAAAATCCGGAACAATCAATTTTAGATACTTAAAACTATTGAGATGTTATGGGAGGAACATTAAAGGGTAAATCAGATTTCAATAGCTTTTAGAGTTCTAGTTTTTTAAATCTAATCGTGACGGACAGACCGACCAACAGACAAAACGCACAAAAATAAGCTTCTTTTATTCGGATGGGGGCACTAAACAAAAAATAAATAAAATCTGATTTTTAAAAAAAGTTTAAGGAATTGGTTTAGCACCTGATCATGTTGCGACGTTACGCTACTGCACGAAAATCGCTGCATAAAAAGTCCATTTAAAAAAATGTGCGTGATATTTACATACAAAGTGCTTTATTAGCCTTTATAAACAAACAGAAATGTTTTCTTTTAATTTTAGCAGCTAGTTGACCAGAAAAAACGTCTTTAACTATTATTTGTATTTGTTGTAAACATTTCCTGTACATTTTAAAAATATATTTGACTTAGTGATACTAAAAATACACAAAAATTGTCCATCTTTATTAGCATATTGTAACATTGCCTCCCTTACATTTACGTAATTGTTTTAGAATTGGTGTATTTTTATGAAAAAATCGCTTGCATAATTAATTTTATAAATTAAACGGTTTGCTTTTAGAAAACCAAAAGTAGCCGTTGCACCTAAACTTTTCAAGCCGGATTTAATGATGAAATAATATTTTTCATATCTCTTCTAGTTTTCGAGATCTGAGTGTGACAGACGGACAGACGGACAGACCGACAGACGGACAGACGGACAGACGGACAGACGGACATTTTGCACAAACCTAATAGCGGCTTTTTCCCCTTACGGGGGCCGCTAAAAAGAAAAAAGAATGTTCTTTAAAAAAAAAATTTATTTGAATTATAGGGTGGCATTTTTAAAAATTTGCACGCAAACGGCCCTGGTTGCATTATACAGCAATTACCAGCAGTTTAAAAAAATAGCCATAGAGAATACATATATTATAGGCGCAATAATTAATAAAACTATGTCTGTATTGTTATAGATCTAAGTGCGCCTTTTATGGCAGGTGGCCATTGTGGTCATTTATCCGTGATTAAATTGGTTTTAATCGATACTACGGTACCTCAGTGTTACCAGTCTTCCTATTTAAAAAAATGTTTGCGCAAAAAACGTCGGCAAAAGATTAAATATTTAGCTTTGTGACTTTAATCCATTTTATTCTACACTTTGCAATCATTTTTACTGTAAATCTTAACGAAATATAGTGGCCATTACGGAAGATATAAAGACCTGGGTCAATTTAATACCACAAATATACTTTTACAAGAGAAAGTATTAATCTCAAATTATAGTGTAAGTCACATCCGGGCTTTCAATTGATCATGGTCTTGCTGATTATGAGAAAAAAAATTAGATCTAGGTGTTCCTACAATTTTATTTACAAATAGAATCTCGATTCTACTTTCAATTTAGAATGCCAAAAAAAAAAGCAACAAAAAAAATCGAACTCATTCCCTAATTATAATAAGCGTTAACCAAAACATCTGCATTAATACGGGTTCCATTTTGTATTTTAAAGGATCGGTGACACTTAGCTTCCTGACTGAGGTGTCCCGGGTTCGAATCCTAGTAAAGACTGGAATTTTTAATTTCAGGATACTAAAAAAAAAAAGGGGGAGGGGTAGCACCTAAGTCTACCTAGCTCTAATAAATATTGATATTGGTTGTGGAAAAGTAAAGGCGGCTGGTCGTTGTGCTGGCCACATGATATCGTCGTTAACCGTGGGCCACAGAAAAAGATGACGTTTACATCGTCTGCCCCATAGATCGTTAAGGGAACTTTTTTTTTTATCACTTGAAAAAATAATTTTAGATAATAATTAGAGATTTTCATCTTTGGCAGATAACTTTTCAAATTGCTTGGTTTTGGGGGTATCCGGTATACAGAAACTAATACTTTATGGCCAGATCACAAGGTCTTCAAGGTGCACAAAAATCTTCCTTCAGGGAACACTACCTGAAAAAAAAGAAGAGGCAGACAGAGAAAGCGATGGGAAGACAACATCCAAGAGTGTACTGGCCTGTCACTGGAAGAGATTCTACTCAAGACAAAAGACAGAGAGGATTGAAGAAAAAAAACTGTTGACAGATCATGTGTGGTGCCCCATGCAGTTTAACAGACTAAGGGATAGGTAAGGTTGAAGAGTAGAGACAATGGGAAGTGCTGATAATTGCTGTAGTTTAAAAGTGTATACGTAAATATATATGCAAACTTTCTAGTACTGGGAGATGACATTTCGAAGGCTTTTTGGTTTGTAATGCAAAGCAATAGTTATCATTTAGTTCAACAGAGATTTTCATTTTAGTATCCTTGTTTTAGCCATTTCTTTAAAAATCTCTGCCAGACTTTTATTTTGTCATTATTTTCTTGCATTTTTTTAATAAGTTACCTAGAGTGAATACGGTATATCTTCTTATCTTATCTTATCTTATCTTATACAGACGTTACTTCAAAAAAGAAGATGATTACGTCCTACGCGTCATGCATTTAGTCATGCATATTAACCAATGACTTAAATTCTGCCAAGTCACTGGTTTTCCTGGATAGCTCAGGCAACCCATTCCATGCTCTAATAGCGCTAGGGAAGAAGGAGTATTTGTACAAATTTGTCCTAGCATATGGGACGAGGAATGTGCCTTTATCTTTGTGTCTTTCAGAGTATTTTATTAAATTTTGTTTTTGTATTTGAAGATTATGGTTCAGTGTTTTATGTATAATTGCTACTTTACTTTTGAGTCTTCTGTCCTGAAGGCTTTCTAAATTTAGTGATTTTACTAAAGGTGTTACTCTAGTCAAATGTGAATATTTGTTTGTTATGAATCTCACTGCTCTATTTTGTGTCTGTTCCAGTTTCTTAATGTTTCTTGAGTTGAGGGGTCCCAAACGGAGTATGCATATTCTATTATTGGCCTAACCAAGGTTAAATAACATTTTAGTTAAAATTTGATTTATGGAAATTTCTTTTGATAAACCCTAATGCTTTGATTGATTTTTTTTATAGTTTCATCAATATGTGGATTCCATGACAGTAAAGTGAAACTATTGTATATACATATATTAGACTTATTAATTGATTTTAATTATTATTATAAATCTATTACCTTCTTTCTGTATACACAAAAGTTCATAGAAAAATGGGTAAGCAAAGTCCATACAGACCATCCGGTCTATAGGGCAGATGATGTTAAGGTCATCAGTTTCTTTGGCAAACGGTTAACGATCAGGGTGTCATGTATCCAGCACAACGACCAACCGCTTTTACTTTCCCCAACTAATGTCAGGTGCCCGAATAGAGTTTTGTGGACTCAGGGGCCCCCCTGAAAATACCGAAATTCAAAATCCCAGTCATCAACCGAGATTCGAACCCAGGACCCTAGGTTTGGAAGCCAAGCGCTTAACTACGCTGCCACAACGCCCCCGGTTAAGTAATCTAAAGAGTATAAAAAAAAGGAAAATGTTTTTGAAGTATGGAGTTTTTGTTTCTTGTTTCCTCCGCAAAAAAAAAAAAAAAAAAAATTAAAAAAAAATTTAAATCTAGTCTACAAAGAAATAGAGAAGTGTGTCATTAAAGGAGATGTTTTTAAACAAAAATGTCTCATGTTAATACTTTTTGAATTAATTTACTGTACATATCATTTGCTATTGAATAGGGCAGATTTTATCCAGGTCATCTGTTTCTATGATAGAAGGTTCATGAGGGTGGTGTGTAGCTAGCGCATCGACTAATTGCCTTTGCTTTCCTCCACTAAAGTCAGGGTAGAGTTGGATCGACCCCCCAAGGGCGCCTTAAAAATCCGAACTTCAAACAATTCCAGCCTTCGTCGAGATTCAAACCTGACACCTGGCTCGTAATTCAAACCTGACACCCCTTTTTGGCTCGTAATTCAAACCTGACACCCCTTTTTGGCTCGTAATTCAAACCTGACACCCCTTTTTGGCTCGTAATTCAAACCTGACACCCCTTTTTGGCTCGTAATTCAAACCTGACACCCCTTTTTGGCTCGTAATTCAAACCTGACACCCCTTTTTGGCTCGTAATTCAAACCTGACACCCCTTTTTGGCTCGTAATTCAAACCTGACACCCCTTTTTGGTTCGTAATTCAAACCTGACACCCCTTTTTGGCTCGTAATTCAAACCTGACACCACTTTTTGGCTCGTAATTCAAACCTGACACCCCTTTTTGGCTCGTAATCCAAAGCGTTGATTTGTACTATAGATAACTTATTGATTTTAAATTGTTTAAAGTGATAGAAAACCAACTACGTTCGACCTATACAAATGTTTGAACGCTTGTAGTCTTTAAATGAACACTTCCACTTTGACTCTATACATGTATAGTAGTTAGGCCCTGGTAGTCAAATGTGAAAAAAAATGAAGATAAATAGATTTTTTTTCTTTTTTTTAACATTTTCTAACCGTTTTAAAAATTATTTTTTTAAGGCGAAAAAAAAAAAGCTACCTTTTATTTCTGGATGAGAATTTTTAAACTTTAAAAAAAAAAGTATATTTTTTTTAAACTATCAATTTTAAACTTTTAAAAAATTTAACTTGAATTAATTGTAAAAAATCATTTTTTTGTAATTACATTTTCTTAAAATAATCATAGCTACAACCAGTTAGGGCTTCACATAGTAACTGAATTACAGTGATTAGAATATATCCTCTTTTCTTGGTCCATAGTTTGAACACATAATAACAGTAAACTAGGATGTCATGTGACCAGCACAACGACAAATGGCCTTTGCTTTCACAGATATCACTAATCCATTAGTATTTAGTGAACTTTATCTATACATAATATAGGAAGTTTTTTGGGGGGATTCATGACATCGCTCACCCATTTCTATATTTTTTTTTCTCTTACTGTATTTGATTCACTCCTTCTCTCCTAATCGACGATACCATCGTTGAATTGACCTCATATAAAAAAATTGTTTAATTTTAAACTTGACTTTGTGTTGTATAAAAAGAGCATGCGTTCCCCTTTAATTATGTACCAAATACAACATTTTCTGATAACAAACAACAAAACAATTGAAGCTTAATCATAACTGGGAAGGGAAATAGTAATGAGCAAAATGAAGAATTCCTTCAAAACGTGGAAAAATAATTACGGAGAGAAAGAGTTAATGTAGCGTAAGGCGGGTCCTAAATTTCCAATGTAGACATATACATTACTGGGATTAACTTTGGTCTGACAATCTGAAACGGAATCAATCCTACTGACACATATAGAAATACAAAACTGCCCGAGGTGTTAGTACTTGTCCTACTCTTGGTTCACTAACATTTGTTAGTTTCACGAAGAAATGATTACAAATACTGTTGTTGTTGTTTTTTCCTCTCATACCCCTCCCCCTCAACCCCAACTGCGCCATTCTATTCATATAATCTTTAGAAAACTCTAGAGATCTATGAGAGTGCTAGAACCTGCTGTCGGAACTTTTTATCATTTATATGTTAGTGTATAGTCGAGACCATTGGTTATAGAAGGCCTCGACACTGACCTGCAACGTCAAAACCTGTAGGCAGTTTAGACCAATATATTGTGTTGCCAAGTCGTACAGACCTAGCGATCTGTAGTATGATGTAAAGTTTATGTTTATGTGGCCCACGGTTAACGAGGCTGTCATGTGACCAGCACAAGGACCAACCGCCTTTGCTTTTCCCCCAACTAATGTCAGGTACGTATTAGAGCTGGATGGACCACAGAGGCACCCTAAAAATCCCGAAATTAAAATTCCCAGTCTTCATAAGGATTTGAACCCGTGGCCTCCGCTTCGAAAGCCAAGCGCTTTACCACTCAAGATAAATAAAGATAAAAAGAAGAAGAAGAATGAAAAACAAATTAACGATTTTATTGTTAATTAGAATCACATTTTAAAATTTACATAATATCGTTATAATATTTTAAAACAAATTGCAATTGTACTTAATATATTTTTTATAAGCAGAGTATAACGAATGGCTGTAAAATGTCTGGAAAGACCAGTCTTCAACTCAAGTAGAGGAAAAATATTTACTCTAGTTATAAATATATATGTAAGGAAAACAGGCAGGAAAATGTGAAGCTCCAATAAAATAAAATAGCAATAGTCATATATTAATAACAATAAAATATAATAATGAAGTAGAAGCAATATATATACTGATAAGAATATAAGATTTATCATTGTTCTATCACTCTCTGGAATTAAAAATATACATTTTTAGCATCTTCATTTTTGTTTTCAAAGACTCATTTCTTTTAGCCAGTACATACAACTTTACACAGTCTACTTGTTAATGTTACATTGTATCAGCAAGTTAGATTAACCTCAAGTTTCTCTTGCCATGTTTGGTTGGACGGAGGGTATGAGTATTGTTTTTTTTTCGGAAGAGTACGGTAGACGAATACCGTACCTATGCCAATAAATCATTTAACGATAATAACCACCTATTTAAATTATCACAATAAGTAATTATAATAAATTCAATTTAACATGAGATTACAGCTTACACTATAAGAGTTATTATTTGAGATTTTAAACATTTTAATTGCATTTTACAGTAGAGCATTCATAATAATAAAGTTCGAATATAAATATAAAAAAACAACAACAACACTTTGCACATAGATCTCAGTCAAACATATCGAATCTCTACATTACATTGTTTTATTCAACTAACCGTACACTGAAAGGGATAACTTTAAATGGACATTTATTTTTTAATTCAACTATTTTAAATTCTTTTTAATATTCTTTTGTTTATTTACAGTTTAAAAATAAAAATATTCTACTTTTTTTTAAAAAACCTAGTGTTCTCATCTCTTTTTGATTTTACATTTTACGGGACATGTTCTCCGACAAAATATTATGAACTACGCATACCAAGAGTTGCGATGACCTGGAGGCCAATACGAGGAAAGCGAAAACAGGGACGTCCTCCTATAACTTGGCGCCACACCTTCACGGAGGACCTCAGAACAGTGGACACCATGTGAGAGGAGCCTTTAGACATTGCCTGTGACAGATCTTTGTGGAGACTGCTTGCCGCCCAATGCACCGAACGGCGCAGTAGGATCTAAGACTAAGTCTAAGTTTTGTTTACAAGTCTTTATGTATGGCTAAACCACTTATGAATTTTGTTTTAAATATTTTAATTAACTTTTGAAACTACTTTTGCATTATAGAAAAAAGAGTACCATACAGTTTAAATTATATAATCGATATAGCACAAATAATTATCTTATCAAGACGTAGTTTTTGTATTTATTATATTTTCTTGACAACGTCAATTACAAATTATAAATTTTATAATTGACGTCAATTACAAATTATACATTTTATAATTGATGCCATGCATCTGATGGGGTTTCAATCTATATAGGCTATGTCTGTAGAGACACCACTTATTACTCTAGCCAACCTTCTGCTTCTGAGCTATTGTTTCAATTAAAAAAAAAAGTTCCACTTTCAAATCTGCCGATCTATAGGGCAGATGATGACATGGTCATCTGTTTCTTTGGCCAAGGAATAATGAGCAGGGTATCATGTGGCCAGAAGAGGCGCTCTAAAAATCCCGAAATTCAAAATCCAAGTTTTCACCGAGATTCAAATCCAGGACCCCAGATTCGGAAGACAAGCGCTTATCCACGCGCCCCATAGGTTCTATAACTCACGCTTAATGTATGATACATCTTCATGTGACACTCTTGTGTTAAGTAGCTACTGATCGTCAACAAATCTATCACTTCGAGAACAACACAAAATATAATAAACGAAATCACATAAAAAGGGCAGGGGGCAGTTAAAGTTTGTAAAAGTTGAGCATATCCGCAATCATATTACACAAAATATTGCATGAAAATTATTGCATTTCTTTTTTAAAAAAAACAAAACAATAAAATAAAATTTAAAAAAAAAAAATTAAAAAAAAAAGGACAATCCGAAAGTACATCAAATTAAAATTTTTAGTAATATTACATTATCTGTGGTTTATCCATAAATAATGAATCTTGAAGTCATCCAGATAAGGAGGTGAAGTGAATTCTAATATTAAAAAGACATTTTTATAAAGAACTTAAATGGAAAGATTTTTGTTGGCCTGGAAGTAGTGGCCTAGCTAGGGAGGGGGAAAAGGTTAGGGGGGGGTCCAAATATTAAGATCCCTTCGGGCCTAACTTGTAGAAGGCTCTCAATTTTGTGTCCGCAATTTGTTTTTTTACATTAAATATTACACCGTTATCTCATGTCATGATGTCGAACTTCCTAGAAATTTGAGAGTTTCTGTATGTCGTTAGAAAAAAGTTACTAGCTCGTTGGCCACAAAGATAAAACTCTTAACTTTTCGTAAAAATAAAACAAGAAAAAAAAAAAGAAATACATTTAAGGTTGGATACAGAATTAGGTCTAGATCTAGATCCGACATGGGTTTTGAAAAGACTATCGAGTTCTTGAAAGCCAATCCCGTTCGGGAATTTCCGAATGTAAGGCTTTATTGATTCAAGACTTTCATAAATTAAAGGTAAGGAAAATGTAGCCAGATGTAAGACGACCCAGGATATGGAATGTGGTGGTGAGAGGCTTGGAAAATGATTGAGGGGTTGGGGGGGGGGCACGAGTTCAACACCCTACTCGAGCAGAGTTGTCTTTACTTAGTGCTCAAGAGCAGCACGAAGGCCTCCTAGATACCCCCACACACACCTTTTTTATTTTTCGGAAGTATTTCGTAAATGCTAAAAATTTTTGATTTTATGGGTTATTAGAGTTTTTACCAATGTCGCAAACAAATGAAAGACCAGGTGAATGTCTTAATTTAACACTTTTTAATCTCATCTTCGTTGAAGGCTTGTTTCTTTGGATTGTACCTTGATGAGGTAAACAATCAGAAACCCCACTGGTAACGAATCATGCTGAGAATTACTCCCTTAGAGCACGGAAGAGGAAGCAGGCAGTGAATTGTAAGGTCGCCTTGCCCCCGTACAAGGACAGCCCTTATGCCGCACATGGACCAGTATTCTCTCTCTATAAATCCTCGTCCCGATCGCCCTTCATGCAGAACGCGACATTCTTAAAGAATGTGGTCTACTGTCTCTACTTCCCCGACGCGGCCCTGTGTGTCGTAGTACTCCCTGATGAAGTACTGCCCCATTGTATCTAGTTTCAAATGACGACTTTGTTCTCCACATTCCAAGATTCAGAGGCGTACATATTTTTAATGAGTTGCCAATAGCCCCAGAAATCATTGTCAGGTGTAACGCTTGCAACAATGCCACACTTTGGCCCTTCCGCCTTTGTGCAGTTGATGGCAGTCTTCACATCAAGGGTCAAGTTTTTGTTAAGGGCGTAGTTGTAGTAGGTGACGCCACCCACGACGTGGGGCAGCATGCCAAACAGGTACACGTCGTCTATCCAAAACCCGGGAGTATTTTGCGCCGCCAAGTACATTGGCCGCATGAGGTCAGTGGTCATGATGACCACAAAACCGCTGCAGTAGTCGAACGGGAACGTTTTATACTTGGCGAAAACGTTGGACTCCACCTTCCACTTTCCGGAGCGGAGGATCGGCATGGTGCCTTTGTACCACAGATTGCAGAAGATGGACTTCCGCTTCCCGCTCATGTGGTTGTAGAAGGAGTACAGCAGTTTGAACATGTTCACAATGACGTCATCGTCTATCTTAAAGACGTACTTGGAATTAGAGCAGTACTGGCTGACCCAGCGGTATCCCATGACGCCTTTGATCGAAAGGTTGTAGTAGCTGTCGAGAAAGTCCCCCATCACCGTGTCGTTGTAGGTCACGTGTTCAAACCACAGCACCCTCTCCAATGTTTTGTTCTGGGTTTTCCCCAACAGAAAAGCCACTCGGATTCGGAAAGGCAGAAAGAACGACTCGTTTCCGAACGTTTCACGGATCCGCTGCCTTCTGTGAAGATTGGCCGGGGCCGTGTGCACGATGAGAATGATGTCCAGGGACTCAACGCCTCGCTTGCAGAGGTAAGGGTCCAGCATGAGGTACCTGCCGATATTTCGCCAAGGGAACATCGTTTCCTGTGTCAGCTGAGAGTCGTTAAGGTCGACCTTGATCTTCTCTAGCTTCCTAGCCAAAGTCGGGTTAATGGTTGTGGTAGTGGTGGGAACGGCTGTAAGAGCGGTTGTGGTTGGCAGCTTCGTTTCTGTCAGTATTGCCAGCTGAAAGAATTTCACATTCTCTAGGAAGATAATCATGAAGCAGATTAGATTGAGGCCGAAGATTGGCAATAGAACGTTGCGTCGTAATTTTAAGCACTTGAGTTTCATGACTGAGTTCTGTGGTTCAGATCGTCGGTAGAATGGCGTTATGTCGCAAATTTTAAATGCTTGAATCTCATGACTCGCCTCTGTGATCTGAATTATTGAGAAAATATAGAGAAACACACTTTATTAACATTAATAAGTAATAACATATTAATTTATACACTCTCTTTCTTTCTCTCTCTCTCTCTCATTTTTCATTCTTTCCAAATACTTCATCTCTCTGACTTCCTCAATCCCTTTCTCCCTTTCTCTCCTTTTCCATTCTCTTTGCTCTCTCGCTTCTTCTCTTCTCCCTCTCTGCCTCCACATCTACAACAAACGCCCGACATGCTATAGTAAATATGTTAAGGATTGCACTTTGAGTTGGTCCAAATTTTTGGTAAGTATATATTGAGAACTACTACACTGATAAAGAAAGGTTGACATTATGGTAATAGACATAAGCACTTTACTACCTATAAAATGCTTCATAATGCCGCATCTCAAATAGCCTCTGACAACCAGTCCAACTCCTGGCCTTCACGTGTGGCTCAGATATTGAGTCCGGCTAAACTGTTTTCACAAACAGGAGAAGCCTTTTCCAAGTTTGGGTATGGCTGTAAGGCTGCAGAGATTTGAAGTCAGAGATTTCCTTCTCCTAGGTGGGCCATGACTTACGAGCCCCCTCCTTACTGGTTTAGGCACCAGTTAATCGCCTTTGTCCCACCTAGGAAAAATGCAACTGATGTGATGGCTTGTGAGCAAAGAAACTTAGTTGCCTACCTTAACTCAAATAGGTCCAAACATTTTCAGAACTATTTCCTATCTATCCTAGTACAAGAGTTCTGCTCGTATTAAAAACTTATTTTTTTACACAGCGTATATCAACTCACTCTGTCTGTCTGGTAAAAAGTTTGTATAAGTTATTTCTCCGAAACCCATTCTCGGATCAGACTGTAATTTTGCACAATTATTTCTTTCAACTTACAACACGAGAATCAATGAAAAAACAACAACAATTAGTTAATTAACTATTGGTAATTAGTTATTTTGTTTGGTATCTCGAACAAGGGAAAGAAATTGTACTTGACTTAAGCGGTACTATAATGCTGAATTTGTCCTAGTTTCGGTCTCCGCTTAAAATTGAAACAAACAATATATAACTATACAATCTTCTTTAGTCATAAGTTTCTCACTAGCAGAGTGGATAGCACGTCGACACTAGGAGATGTGAGCCACAAGTTCGAATTCAGGTCGGCCCCCTTTTTTTTTGTTTCGTAAATGTTTAAAAAACAATTACGATAAAATCCAATAGGCATCCCTTTCTTGCCCCTCCTGTTGCCAATTTTCCCAACTGATTCAGAGTGATAGGATCATAGCGTATTTAGACATCTAAAAGCGTGAAATAGCGCTAAACAAAAACAATTGGTAAAAATAGTTCTAATCGCAAAGATTTATTGTTGTCGGTCAAGATCTAGTACACACTTAATTAGCCTACTTGACTGATCCAGACTATTATATACAATTACACTTGGTATAAGCTTTGTTTTGTTTTTTAAAGTATGTTTAGTTTTTCTTGTTTTCTTGTTTGTTTCCCATTGTGAATGAACTTTGTAATTTAATTATTATTACAAAACATGTGGCGGGCCGAATACTTGTTCCGTGGGCAGTAGTTTGCCCCTTACTGAGTTACAGAGTGTAGTTAGACCTATACTTGCCCACATGATATGGGGGGCTATCCTCACATTTCCCTACGTCACGCAAATTAATTTCAACCGTTTCTGGTGTTGTTGCTTCCGGGTTCTTGTTCCATTGTCTTACAAGATTTAGAGAAACCCAATAAACATCATATATTCAATCAATGATAAGGCTTTGATCCAACCAGGGACAGGCTGGCTATATGGGCATTCGGGCCAGTACCCTGTGGGCCGGTACCCTGTGGGCCGGTACCCTGTGGGCCAGTAGGGCCACCGAAAGGGAAGCGTGAATTCCAGTAAATTGTTTTAAGGTTTTATAATATTCTCTGTAAAAGCAAACACTTTGAGAGTCGTGATCTAAAAAACATCTTGTACACTTGAAAATCGAATACAAGTCTAAAGCATTGTCTTAAATACCATACATCCATATATAGTGCTTCTCATAGACGTCAATTCTCTATACACACTAAACGATAAACAAGAAACTTAACTCTTTCTCTCCGTAATTATTTTTCCCCACGTTTTGAAGGAAAATCTTTATTTTGCTCATTACTATTTCACTAGGATAAGGCTTCAATAGCTTTGTTGTTTGTTATCTGAAAATGTTGTATTTGGTATAGAATTAAAGGGAAATGCATGCTATTTTTATATAACACAAAGTCAAGTTTAAAATATTAAACATTATTTTAATGTAATGAGGTCAAATCAACGATGGTATCGTCGATTAGGAGAGAAAAAGTTAAGATCTTTATTTCTTATAGAGATTGACGTTAATGTGAAATATTCGCATGAATCTAGAAAGGGACAAACAACAACGTTCCAGTCCTAGAGATGACCTGTCCAGTGACATAAATATTCTTATTGCTTTGGTGGAGTTGTCGCTTGACCTCGAGTTTCCCCCTACGTCAGGTCGTCGCGAAGTGGGCGACTGCTGTCAATCAAAACAAGAACGGAGCGGTACAAAAACTCGTTCGTACCTCACTCGGTCAGACTCTATCACCGCCACTCATTGATCAGGGAACATGAAAAGCACCAAGATACCTGTGTGTAGTCGCTGAATGAACTCTTTATGTTGTCTGTTGTATTTATGTGTATTTTTCTGTTGTGTTGTCTTTATGTGAGAAAAGAGTCCTTGTAATCACAACAAATTTCCGTAAGGATCAATAAAGCAGTCTTAGTCTTAGTCTTCAAAAGTCACAATTATCTTGAAAAGTGTAGCGATGTGTTGATTGGAATCAGAATGCAAAAGAATCGAAAAAAGAAGGAGCAGATAACATAAAAAAAACAAGTATTGCTGTAATCCTGTGGAAATAAAAACTGTAGTAAAATTGTTTATGTTTTCTCACAAGCACACGAGATTCAACAACGTTATAATGACAGCATTTATAATTGAAAAAAACTCACCGCCATAAGACGAAAAAGACATAGACTTAAGTCTTTGAGGCGCTGTTAAAATAAGAAACAATCTTGACACAAATAGTTTTAATGAACGTAAGGATATTTAATTGCCTTCAAACAAGTGGACTTAATGTTGTATTGTGTGTGTAGCCAGCTCTAAGATGCAGAAAGTCAAACTAGGTTTCCAAGTTATTGAGAAAGGAGTATATGACCTTGTGAGTAATGTTCCCTTTCGGATCTTGCGTTCTACAGGGCAGATGATGTTAAGGTCATCTGTTTTTTTTTTTTTGGCCCGCAGTTAACGAGCAGGGTGTCATGTGACCAGCACAAATACCAACCACCTTTTTTTCCCCAACTAAAGTCAGATACCCGTCAGAGTCGGGTGAACTCAGAGTACCCTTAAATTACCGAAATTCATAATGCCAGTCTTCGTCAAGATTCGAACCCAAGACCACAGGTTCGGAAGCCAAGCGCTAAACAACTCAGCCACTGCGCCCCATGATGAGCAGTTAAATAATGGAGGATGAAGAGTTGTATTTGTAAATTGAAGTCAATATGCCTGAGAAAATGGCGAGGAGTGACACTGAGTCATAAACACTATGTTCTTTGATGGAGGATCTTCAGATGCCTTGAATGTCAAGTACATGTAGATGTTAATGTATGTGGTAGCAGGAATTTTTCTATATTATGAAATTCACCATTCCAAGTGTTATTTTTTATTCATTTAGTAATTATACTTATCTGATAGTTTCAAAATCATCTAATAAATTATTTTTATAGCTAACTACTCTCAATACATTTATATACTTTACACAATGCTCTTGAGGACAGGTGTAATCGGATGCCCATCATGTGGCTTATAATTCATGGGCCAGATAGGAAAGAAATGCCCAGGCCAATTTTGACACCCAGTCCGCCCCTGGATCTAATCCAAGTGTTTACGTTATTATATGCATGCACATAGAGCGTCACTCTCTACAAGAAGAATACTAGAGACAGAAATAATTGGAACAACTATAGCGGAACTTTCCTCATAAGTATTGTAGGCAAATCTTTGCCCGAGTGACACTGCCCAAGCTACAAAAACTCGCCGATCGGATCTACCCAGAATCCCAATGTAGATTTCGCTCAGGGAGATCCACAATTGACATGATATTTTCTCTCTGACAGCTGTAGGAAAAGTGCAGAGAGCAAAGGATGCCTTTGTACATTGCGTTCGTTGACCTGACTTAGGCCTTCGATCTAGTCAGCAGAGATAGCCTCTTTAAAATTTTACAGAAAATAGGCTGTCTACCCAAGCTGCTAAATGTAACTGTTTCTTTTCACCGACATTTGATGGGTACTGTGCAGTTCAATGGCACTTGTTCCGACAGTTTTAGCCTAAACATAGGAGTTAAAACAAGCAATCGTCCTGTCCCCAACCCTCTTCATAATACACTTTTCAATGTTAATCCACCATTCCTTTGACAAATTCACCGAAGGCATCAATCTTCATAAAAAACCAAGAAAATAATATACAAAACTATAATAAGACCAGCAGCAATGTATGGAAGTGAGACCTGGACACTGACAAAGACATCTGAAAATTTACTTAACATTTGGGAAAGAAAAATCCTTAGGAAAATCTATGGTGCCATACAGGATGAAACAGGGTGGAGGACACGCACTAACCATGAGTTATATCAATTATATGAAGACCCACCAATAGTGAACGAAATAAAAAAGAACAGACTACGTTGGGCAGGTCACCTTGAAAGAATGTCAGACAACAGAGGGGCGAAAATCGTATACAGGCAAAAACCAAAAGGCAGGCGACCCAAAGGCAGACCCCGAATGCGATGGATAGATGACTTGGAAGCAGATCTGAAGCAGCTTGGGGTTAGGGCGTGGAGACGAAAGGCCCAGGAGAGATCTGAATGGAAGGATGTGTTAAAGCAGGCCAGAGCCCTCCATGGGCTGTAGCGCCACTGGGATGGATAGATGGATCAATCTTCATTCCAGATTCGATGGCAAACTTTTGAATATCGCCAGACAGATACTCCTTCTTCCCTAGTGCTATTAGAGCATGTAATGGGTAGCCTGAGCTAGCAGAATTTAACTCATTGGTTAATATGCATGACTAAATGCATGACGCGTAGGACGTAATCACCTTCTTTTTTTATATAAGATAAGATACTGAGGGCGAAAACCAAAATCAGAACCACCCTTGTAAGAGTTATGCTATTCGTGGACGATGCAGCAGAAGTGGCAAACACACAAGAGGAGATTCAGTCACTAATGTCCCGCTTCTCTCAGGCCTGTAAATGGTATGGGCTAACCATTAGCACGAAGAAAACAAACGTTATGGGACCCCCTGCTACAGCACCACCCTCTATCCTCATTTTTGACAACAAGCTAGATGCCTACATTGATTATGTTACCTGGATCACAATTCAAGATGACCTCTCTAGAAGAGGAAATTAAAAAAAAAAACGAATAAGGAAGGCTGCGACGACCTTCACTAGACTCAGACCAACAGTTTGTGAAAAGAGACCAAAATGGAGGTCTACAAGGCATTCGTTTTGAGCATGCTACTATACGGCAGTGAGTCGTGGACTACCTACGCTAAGTAAGAGAGAAATCTAAACTCATTCCACTTGCACTGCCTCTGAAGCATCTTAAAAATCACAAAGCAAGAGAGCGTGTATAACACTGAAATACTCGCTCGAACGGGTCTTCCCAGCATCTTTACAATCCTCAGACAACGCCGACTGCGCTGGCTTGGTAATGTCGCTGTATGTCGGACAATGGTATCCTGAAAAACATCCTTTATGGTCGATTCGAGACTGGCTTAAGAAACACTGGCCAACCCCAGACGATGTGTGGATGCAATCAAGTGAGACCCGAAAGCAGTGGACATTGACACGAACAACTGGGAAGACATACCCCTAGAACGTACTATGTGGCGAGAGATGGTGACCACTGGGAAGACATAGCCCTTGACCACACTATGTGGCGAGAGATGGTTACCACTGGGAAGACAGCCCTTGACCACACTATGTGGCGAGAGATGGTGACCACTGGGAAGACATAGCCCTTGACCGCACTATGTGGCGAGAGATGGTGACCACTGGGAAGACATAGCCCTTGACCACACTATGTGGCGAGAGATGGTGACCACTGGGAAGACATAGCCCTTGACCACACTATGTGGAGAGAGATGGTGACCACTGGGAAGACATAGCTCTAGACCACACTATGTGGCGAGAGATGGTGACCACTGGGAAGACATAGCTCTAGACCACACTATGTGGCGAGAGATGGTGACCACTGGGAAGACATAGCCCTTGACCACACTATGTGGCGAGAGATGGTGACCACTGGGAAGACATAGCCCTTGACCACACTATGTGGCGAGAGATGGTGACCACTGGGAAGACATAGCCCTTGACCACACTATGTGGACAGAGATAGTGATATAGAAAGTTAAGTGAAGTGAAAAAGCATTGCGTCTGCTCTGGAAGAAAAGCGCGACCAACGAAAAATGTTTTAATTTGTTTTAATTATTAAATAAATTATTTGATTATATTATATTATTAAATTATTAAATTCAATTGCTTAATTTAATTATTTAAAAAAATATATTTGATCTTTTTTTAACTTAATTATTTGACCACTTTTGTTCTTTTCCATTTTCTTTCTTTTACACAAAGAGACAGACGGAGAGATAGATAGATAGATAGATAGATAGATAGATAGATAGATAGATAGATAGATAGATAGACAGATAGATAGATAGAAAGGAAGATAGATAGATAATAGACAGACAGACAGACATACAGATAGATAGATAGATAGATAGATAGATAGATAGATAGATAGATAGATAGATAGATAGATAGATAGATAGATAGATAGATGAATTTCACTTTCTATGTATCTCTGTTGCATCAAAGAATAGCCGACCCGCATATCAAAGTACACTCAAAAGAAATGGCCTACTATTTTCAATGCAAGATTTAGGTCTACACACAAAACAATACAAATTCTTATTAATTACTGAGGAAAACTAAGACTAAGACTGCTTTATTCATCCTTATGGAAATTCGTTGTGATTACAAGGACTCTTTTCTCATATAAAAACAACCCAACAGAAACATACACATAAATACAACAGACACAACATAAAACGTTCATTCAGCGACTACACACAAGGCATCTTGGTCCTTTTTTATGTTTCCTGATCAACGAGATTCCAGCAAGTACTTGGCGTGTATAGCAAGGCTTACTATCAGGTTACACGGAGGACACATTAAAGGTACACATTGAAAGGTACTGGTGCCTGGTACTTTGACACGGGTTTATATGTCTCTACAATAACATTTAATAGCATTCTTCGCTAACCCCTGCTAACTTCTCCGTTTTTTAATGACACTATTAACTCTCCCATTTACTCTATCTTAAAAGTTACACACACATGCAAACAGTTTTTCAATGGCTTGCTATGCTATGATGAAATGTAAACAAACCAAGCTTCTATTCTTTAGCAACTGGCAAGTTCACATTTGCATGACAATAGGCTGATTGAGAAATAGTGGATAGGGTGAGGAAAAAGGGGGGGGGGGGGGAAGAGTGATTATTCACATTTAATATACACGTCTATTCACACTCGGTCGAAACAATTTGTTTATTAAAAGCTATTATATACAATGTTCGCAGAGATACGTTTTCTAAAGTGATTTTGTTTTTTCGTCTGACTGCTTAAATTCCAGGCGTCCTTTTAGAAATGAAGATAGCTACCTCCTTGCTTAAAACCTCATGGTATGACAAAGTAGAAAAACACCAAAACTGTGGGAGAGTGGTGGACAGAGAAATATTGAGGTGCAGATCTCAGAGAGAGAGTGGGGGATGGATTAGTCACACCCTTAGAAAAAAAAGATACCAACAACAGAGCTAGACAAGCCTTACAATAAGACTCAAAAGTCTTGGAACAAGACATTTAGAAACCTCTCCGCTAACGTTTTTGTTTGCAAATTTCTTGTGCCAGAAAAAAAAAGGTCGAAATTAACCCGACGACTTTTGTGCAACCAAATCAAAAAAAACGAGATAAGACGTCTCACTTAACAAGAAAATGATCTTATGATCACGCCTCTTATAAACGTGCGTGCATTAAATCTTATCATATCAATTACAGACGTTACTTCAAAAGAGATGATTCCGCCCAGCACGTGTCTTTGTTTCAATCTAATCATGTTAATCAGTGATTTAAGATCTGACAAGTCGTTGGTTTTCCTGGCTGATTACTTCGAAAAGTCTCTTGCATAGTAATATTGGCAGTATTGAATTCATATTTATTAGCTATAATTAAACATGCGACTTTTTTTTACAAGATAAATAGTGCGCTCTAATTGCTAAAAACCTTCAATGTTGGCCCGCCCCACCCTTTTTTTTTACTAAACTTTTTTTTTTCACATGCGATCTTTTTACTATGAGAAAAAGGTTTTCTAAACGCCAGAAGTATTTCTGAAGCTTAAAAGGCAGTAAAACGCTTATCACCGGGGCTAAGTCCCGAACCACGTTGCGGGAGCTAACACTACTACCCTAGATACTCTTCTCTCACCGTGGAACATATCCTCATTGATTGCCCCAGATACCAGGATATTAGGGGAAAATAATTTGGAGAGCACAGCTTAAAAACACTGTTCGATAATGTCGACACTGGGCTTTGTCCGGGAGCCGGGTCCGTCTGCGAAGGTTTGATTAGGGCAAAGAAATTGTGAACATACAATATTTACAACAGAATTTTCTTAAATTAATACATTTTTACTATTTTAACTGTGAATAGACCTTGTTTTTAGTGAATTTATTGCTTAAAATTTAGCTCTTGTGATATGAAAGGAGAGTAACCCTTGAAGGATTACGGGCACGACATGGCCTAAATTGTGCCGATGTGCCAAAAACTAAAACTTCAAACTCAAACTCTAGATAGAGAATAGCTTGCTTCATCTCCAGTAAATATTCCAATATTTCAATAAGAATTTTTCTACTATACAAAAAAAAAAATTATAAAATATTTTTAAAGCCAAAAATTGTATTATAATCATTGATTTATATTCTCCTCTTCGTGACATTCTTAAATTCATCCTTGACCGTGGAATTCTGCAGCGCTCCTTCCGTTCCCCCGCACGCTAAAAGGTGGGTGGGGGGGGGGAAATATTTTTTATTTTATTTTTAAGGGGGCGCCTATGATAAAGGTTAGAGAAACACTGGGTTACGCGAACTGTCACACCAACCCTACAAGTCATTCCAATAGTCATTACAATAGACATTTCAATAGTGATTATATTGTACTGCCCAGGAACGGAAAAAAAATCCCCCCGATATATATATATATATCAAAATGATTTTTATTCTAAGCAAATTATTGATACATTGAACATTTTTTAATCTCACCTCGCAAGGGAAGAGTTAGTAATGAGTCATAGCTTTAGATTTCGCGCAAAACACATAGGCATAATAGCCCTAAATGTATATATTATGCGGAAATGAGAAATGAGCTCATCATCGACCACGAAGGAGGAGCTCTATCTATCTATCTATCTATCTATCTATCTATCTATCTATCTATCTATCTATCTATCTGTTGTTCTGTCTGTCTAATCTGTCTTTCGGATTTCTATCTAGGCTATCTGTCTGTTAGTCTGTCAATCTATCTATCTATCTATCTATCTATCTATCTATCTATCTATCTATCTATCTATCTATCTATCTATCTATCTATCTATCTATCTATCTATCTAAGATATATATTTCCAACTCTTACATTCACTAGACTTACCCGCCCTAATTTAAGTGTGTTTGTTATAGTTCAGGCTCTGTCTAAGTATGTCGTCTCATCAATCAATTTCGTGCCCATGAAATCAATCCGATTGATCACACAAAGTTCGATCTACGTTTTAAATATTTCTTAACCCAATTGATAGTAGGTTGTAGTATAAGTATACCACCTACTTAGAGTACCCACTACCTCTAGCCACTACCCACTACCTCTAGCCACTACCCACTACCTCTAGCCACTACCCACTACCTCTATAATGTAAAAGTATTTGATAACACAAAAGAGGTGCCCAGCCTACTTTGGAACCACTCATTTCACAAGTGGCTCTTTTTTGTTTTTTTAAAGAAAGCAGATTTTATTGGATCCCTTATTTCACCAGCCTCACTTTCATGAGTAAATTTGATTATACCCCAGAACATTAAGAAACTCGTCCAGCTAAGTGAAATCAATAAGGTTTACGCTTTTCCCACCAAACCTGTTCCACTCCTCGAAACATACGCTGTTCTAAACAAAAGAGTGAACCATTCACCGGCAGGCACACACACACACACACACACACACACACACACACAGTTACTACTTCCATCTATTGTCTGCTTTAGGTTTCTAACAGCCATGGGCGGGGGGGGGGGGGGGGGAGTGTGGGAGACCCTACGTCCCAGTATTCCGCTTCCCTTAAAAAAAATAAAACTAAAAGAATAATTTAAAAAAAAAACTTAAAATAAATGTAAAATTTCGCGACGGTAGTGTGTTAACTTGAACAGGTCTTAACGAAAAGTCACACCTAGATCACTCATAACAAAATTTATACATAAACAACATTTTACAAAGCTTTTATCAACTCTGTCTAGCTGTCTGTCTGGTAATAGTTTTGTACACATTATTTTTCCCACACCCGATCTCGGAACAAGCTGAAAATTTGCACAATGATATCTTTTATCTGATAATGTGTTGATTTGTACTTAACTACTGTCGATAAGTATCATAAATCTACTAGATTCTAGTCTCACACATACGATGTCGCAATATCTCTAAATCTTCGGGCTTAACGACAATGTCTAATCAACTATTGTTGATAAAACAAGAATCAATAAACAAAAATTAACCAATTAGCTAATTAACTATTGCTTAATAATTATTTTGCTTGGTATCTCTGGCAAAGGAAAAAAAATTGTTCTTGACTGAGGTGGAGGTGTAAGTTGAATTATATACTTTGTAGGTCGCTGCTTTAAAGTTTAAAACTAACAATTGATAGCTATAAACATTCTAACGATTTTTTTCTATTTATTTTACAGTTGTATATCGCTGAGAAAAGAATTATTAGGTCGTTTGTTACAGTTTGACGGTTATAATTTTTAAAATTAAAAAGAAATAAGTTTAAATTTGACTAGTGAACTAGGCCTAGCGCTAGATCCAGCATAGGTTTGAAAGGACTATCGCGTTCTTTTTTTTTTAAAAAGGCCTATCGCGTTTAGGAATTTCTGATTGAAGAGGTTAATAAATTAATGTTCAGGAAAATTTGGCGCATCTTCTAAGTCTAAACCAATAGGCATATCATTGCAATATTTAAAAGTGTAGTTTATCCAGGCCTGTACATTTGCCCAAGATTCTTTCTCGGAGGAAAAGGTGGAATAGGAAGGATTGAAAAATGTTTCATTTTTTTTTTTTAAATCTTACATTCATTGGTTATTAAAGGACAAAAAACAAAACAAAACAAAAACCGCTCTTTAAGTTGTATAAAGTAGGTATTGTCTTTATTAACCCCTTCTCTCCTAACACGATACTATCGTTGGCTTGACTCCATTAAATTAAATTAATTTTTGGTTTTATAAACTTTAATTTATTTGTGTTATTTAAAAAGAGCATGTATTCTCATATAATTATATACCAAAAATCATGGTTTCTGGTATAGAAACAAAAATGTTATTGAAGTTAAATGATAACAAAGTAGAATGTACAAATGTGGGAAATGAACAATTCTTTCAGAACGTGGAAAGTTATTGCGGAGAGAAAGAGTTAAAAATTTGTTTAAATGTTTTTCTTGTTTATGTTTTTTTTTTCTTAACAAACTAAATATTCACACTGTAAACATTTACTAGAAACAATTCTCGCAAGATTTTAAAGACTATTCATGTTTATCCACTGATCCAAAGATGTCCGATTATCCCTCCACGTAACCATCAAAGAGTTTTTAATATATAAATATTATAACTAGACTGGACATAGCGATCTCTAATACTACAAAGAGAAAAGGGGAAAAAAGCTGAACTATATAACATAGAATTTAATGTTTAGATGTAGATCTAGTAGTTCAAAAGTGAGCATCGAAAATAAGAACACACTCTCGTTTCATAATTATTATTTTTGCAATTTTTATATATAATCTGGATCTAGAAAGAACAATGTAATCAATATATTTAAATGTACAATGTAAATTATAATATGATTAAAATGTAAATTATAATATGATTAAAATGTAAATTATAATTTGATTAAAAACCAATCGATCTAGCATTTTCGAAACATTATCTCCAAGAAAATATCAGAAAAAGGCTTTATATCATATTCGATGAGCTTAGCTAAGGGAGTTTTGAATTTCTCCAGAGATCTTTGGTTTAACCCTCCCCCTCCCCAACAGATGATTTGACGATAAAACTTCCCTTTTCTATAAAAAATCTAAAGCAAACTACAGTCACCTAATTCCAAGAGCTAAGCCGAGAGAGGTTACACATTTCTACCAGTGGCTGGGCTCCATTATTAAAGTGCAGTGAATAACATCTGAAAAAGACTAAATGCGGCTCAACAAAGATTTTAGGAGTCAATTATAGAGATCGGGTTTCAATCAAGGAAATCCTATGCCGAACTGGGAGTCGATCTCTTAGTAAGATTGTGGCAGAGCGTCGCATGAAGTTTGCGGGACATGTTCTCCGACAAAATGAATTACGCATAATAAGAGTTGCGATGACATTGAGGCCATTACGAGGAAAACGCAAACAGGGACATCCTAATACAACCTTGCGCCACACTTTACTGGAGGTACTCAGAGCAGATGGGACATTGTCAGTGACAGATTTTTGTGGAAGCAGCTTGCCGCCCAATGCGCCGAACGGCGCGGGAGGATCTAAGCAAGTAAGAGTAGCACATTAGGTTTTTGAAATAAAACTTTTTAATAGCAGGAAAATGCACTGTAGATAGCACGAATATGCATTTTGTTGTTTTTCAAGACCGGAAATAGTGCTTCGTGACAAGGGCGGGGAGTCTACAATTTTTCTACCAACTCCGGGAAAACCCTATTCTAGGATACAATAAACGTCTTCCAAAAGAATGAAGGAACTGAATGTAATAAAGATTAATTATGTACACACACATACATATTTTTTTTATGACGCAGGGGCGGGGGGGGGGTGAGAAAAAAATCCCCCCCCCCGAAAAAAATCATGGCTACGCCCATTATATATATATTAGGGGTGCACCGGATAATACTTTTTGAGATTCGGCCGGAGCCGAATATGACCGGATAGTAATATATATAAATAGTTACTAATGTAAATCTTTCAAAGGTAAAGTGCAATCTGGCTTATATAGTGGGTGGGTGTATGTGTTCATGAATTTCAGACCAACAACTAGTCATCAGACTTTTAATTAAAAGTCCAAGAACTGGTTCTGGTTCTTGCTTCAAGGGCTTAATACTGATAGTAGCTGTTGGTTAATAGTTGGAATATGAAGCGTTGTAGGTCAATATTTATTGTTTTAGAAAATTAGATTTATTCATTGTGGTAAACGGTATTTTATTAACACCAATTATACCTTTCTATAGCTTGAACCTTAGATGATGCCGGAGCATAGATTAAATTGTAGTCAGGTCTATTATTGAGATCTAAGTTTAAATCTTCAGCTATATGGTTATAAGAGCATTAGGAAAATCACATATAGAAGAAAAAACTCACCCACACCCTCCCTGCCTAAAAACAAAAATATACTTTGTGTTCGACAGATTTTAAGAACCTGGTCAGATAGAGGTAGTGGGCCTACACATGTAGTCCTAGTGTAGTGTGTATGAGTGGTCAGGCTAAAAAAATAACACATAGGTATGGTCAGTCAAGCATGTAGATAATTAGACCCGTACACTAGTTACAGAGGTCAAGGGTTTCCTAACTCTCCAACGCATTTTTTTCTTTTGTTTACTCGATCTAATTGCGGCGCTTTCGATCTACATCTTTTATGCCATTTAAAACTTTTCTGTAAGGTTTTCCGTTAGATAATAAGTCTATAGAATTAAACAATGAAATTACCTTTCTTTCTAAAGGTTTTAATACAAGGCGAAAATACGAACACACACACATGCAAATCTTTTCCAAAAGTGTGTAAAAAAACATCTTCCTTAATTATTAGGACTATTGATTTTATCGAGTGGTTTCTGTAATTGCAAAAAAGAAATAGCACGCAGTAAGCCTATGGGTGTCTGGTGTGTAAAACGTCGTCTCGGTCTGATACACACTGGCAAAGTAAGCATCGTAAGTAAAAAAAAAAAAACCACCCAGTAATAACGAGGAGTTACTTGACAATCTCAAATTATTCAGAATATCGTTATCAAATCAAGACACTTAAAGCAGGAGTAATATTCAATTTAACACGCTAGGAAAAGAACATCAAACGTAATATTTAATTACAGTGTAGTATTCTTTCTTAGCACGTTGTGTTTTTTTCATTCTACAAAGTAATTATGGATGGCTGCCTGGTCGTGCGGTTTGCGCGCTGGACTGTCGTTCAGATTTATCGATGGTCCAGGGGTCAAACCCTGCCCGCTCCCATCCCCCGTCGTCCTGCGGGAAGTTTGGACTAGGGAGTAATTATCTTCAACTCTGAAGGAACATCCGGAACATGTAAAACATTTTTTTTTTAAACAATTAGTTACTGGCTTACTGGGCTATGAAATCGGTTTGTTTTCTGTATAGCAAAAGGTCCCTTGTTTAGCTGTGTGATCTTTAGTCCAGCTTACTCATTGAGATTTATATCCAAGTAAACAAACTAAGCATCCATGAAGAGGTGTGGCCTGTAGTCCAGCCACGTGATTGAGATTTTTCTCTCAATAAGCAAACTCATTGTCCAGTTACCACTGTAGAGGTGTGGCTTGAAGTCTAGCCCTTAATTAAGATTAGCTACTAAGTAAATAAACTCAGTTCACTCGCGTGACCTCTAGAGAGTACCTACGTCCATAGTATTTGACTTGTGGTCATCTGTCTATCAATGAACTCAATGTGATGGACTAAACAAATAAAACGGGGTGGGAGTTGTTCATCTCTACCTCTGGAGATATACCCGCACATCTAGACAGATGTCTGGTCAGCGTGACATAGTTAAGGAATATTACATGTTAACTAGCCCACTCAAAGGTCAAGACAAAATTTTAAAATGTGCCAGCCATCGCTGCTATGTATGTAATTCGAATTTATAATGTAAAGTTTTATTTCTATATAGATTAACACGCTTTGTCTTTGTACTAAAAGATGTTTGGTGCAAAGTCATAGTTTTAAAAGTATATTCTTTTATTTGAAATATAAACGTTTATGTATTTCAGAACTGACATTATTGACTCATGTCCACTTTATGAATATTGGCATGTTTTTATTGACGTAGAGATTTAGTTTGACTACATTCGATTGTTCCCTTCATAAAGTATTCAACTTCTTGTTCCGCATCGTTTATCAGAGTCGACTACTCATATATCGTTGGCCATTCGCCTGCGTTGTTTCGATATTTAAGTGTTACCTCCGTTTCGCTTCACTGGAAAAGATTTAGCGCGGAGGCACCTAAAAATATTATTAGAAATATAGGTACTACGGTGTATTTGCATATTTGTGGTTACACCCGATGGAGTTGTCTTATTTCCTGTTTACGTTTATTTTTAAGTACACAAAACATGTGAACTTTTTCTCGGCAGTCTTTTCTATAACTTGTCAACTTTGAAATAAGATAGCATAAAAATAGTAATCAGTTGACATGTCTGGTGGTATATTAAAATATTTCTTTTAATCCACAACTTTTAGGTGTTCCCTCAGAACTGAAGATTATTTTTTTTTTTACTTTTTTTTTTTCTCAGCCTAAACATCCTGCAAAGGACGCAGGGAAGGGCAGCGGCCATGATACGAACCCGAGACCGTGACCTTGAAGGGGGTCGCCGGAACCATCATCAGAGTCGGCCTTAGGCTTAGGTAAACTAGGGATCCGCTTAGAGCCTACGATTGGTTAGGGTTAGGGTTAGGGTTAAGTAAACTAGGGATCCGCTTAGAGCCTACGATTGGTTAGGGCTTCGCATTGAACTCAAAGAAAATTTGTTTAGGGAAAAATTTGCGGAACATGGATGAAATCTAAAAAAAAAAAAAAATTGCAAAACTTTATGGCTCTATTTCTACTCGCTCTAAGTCTCTTCCGACAGTTACGCTAGGCAGGGCACGTATCCAGTATGGCTCTATTTCTACTCGCTCTAAGTCTCTTCCGACAGTTACGCTAGGCAGGGCACGTATCCAGTATGGGCGATGAACGAATGCCAAAGGCTGTATTTTTTTGGTGAGCTCAAAGGTGGTCGACGTAACAGAGGTGCCCCACGGCAACGCTTTAAAGACCAGCTTAGGCGTCAACTTGCCTTAGCTGACAACTTATTGCATGCGGCTTCAGAACGAGACAGCTGGAGGTCTCTTACGAAAGCCGCTCGTTACACATTTGAGACCAAAAAAAAATCCGCTGCCGAGGACAGACGCAGACGGCGTAAAAAAAAATCTTAATCGATCTAAGGCGGACAATGGTTAAGCTTGCACTCGATATGGCAAAATATGTAGGTCACAGCTGGGGATGCGTAGCTAAGGGAAACACTGTACTCCTCGTTAATCTTCGGACTCGAAGACGAGCCGTATTATTATTATTAAGTCTCGTCTATGATTTAACTTTGATTAGCGAATGTTTAGATCTACTTGTTAGACTAATTATGTTTGAAGGCACTATTTCTTTATTCTGTTGAAATGTCGAAACTTTTCTAGTCTGGTGATCCTGATTCGTCTATGAACAGCCGTGCTATCAGAGCTACATAAATTTAACTTTTTTTTTTTTTTGGTGATTTAGATGAAAAAAAAGTTTTTAATTTATCGCCTATTTTCGGGTATTAATTTTTGTGTCTTTTATCTTTTGACTTATAGCACTAGTGAAGAAGAAGCGTTTGTACAAATTTGTCCCTAGCATATGGAACAAGAAAGTAATTAACTTTATCATACACTAAATAGCAATGGTGAAATAAGTAAATTAGCATATCTGGTCTTTTTTATTGAAAGATAACTACTCACTTGGAGCAACTATAAAAAAAAAAATTGTGTTAACTTACTGAACTCCATAGTTTGAAAATAATATGGACCTTTAAAAGTGATGTAGTCCTTTGTATAATTCCTTCTATTTGGGAATACAAGTTAGCCTCTCACTACAGAACACGACCGTGGTCTTTTAGTTTTCTAACTAGCGCAAGAAGAACGCGCCTACAAAGAAAAAAAAAACTAACGCAGAGCTATGTGATTGGGTGTTGGTGATATCTTTTACGGAATGCTTGTTAGCGGAACTGGGTCCCGTTTTGCAGCAGACGAACGTGACGAGCTGGGTCCGCCAGGTAAACTTATGGGGAAATAATCACAACTGCTAAAATGACGAAATCCAAGAAGTCTAGATCTATGCATTAAATAAAGCATTAAGGGGGGAAAGTAGACTAATTCTCTTAGCTTTAAATTGTGTTTGATTTTCTGTACGTCTATGTCGAGCAAACTCCGTAAGGGAAAAAGCCGTTATTGGTTTGTGCAGTGTGTCTGTCCGTCTGTCCGATATTGAAACTCTATTATATTGATCTCTTAACTGTCATTTTATTGGTATTTAACGTCAATTTATTTGGGTATTCAGGCATTTATATTGGATCTACGTTTATTGGACCTTTCACGTCATTACATAGTATTTAACCTCTTTATAGTGATCCTATAAAGTCATTACATAATATTTAAACTTCAGTTTATTTGTCTTTAACATTAAATTGCCCATTAAATGTAAAAGTCGTGTGTTCGTGATGTTTCGTTCACGCGCTCATTTAAAAACAAGATAACCAAAAAAAAAATACTTAAAAAAAAACATAAACAAAGCTTATATGAAGCGTAAATACATTGATGAGTGTGGATCAGTCATGCAATTAAATTTGTAATAGATCTAGACTAACAATAAAAAATCATTTATAAAAATATTTTTAAAAAAAGGGGAATTCAAACTTGTGGGCTAAAGCCTTCGCAGGCTACTCAAGCCAACACTGTAACCACTCTGCTAGCGAAGAGTCTATGAAAATGAAAGATTGAATTGTATTTCATGCTTGTATTCACTAAGCCAAAGACTTTAGTTTATATGAAGGGGACTAATTCAGCGTATACTACCATTTCAGTCAAGTACTATTTCTTTCTCTTGTTTGAGATATCAAACATAGTAATTTATTACCAATAGTTATTTAACTAATTGGTTAATTATTTTTTTTATTGATTTTTGTGTTTTCAGGTAAAAGAAATAATTTCGCAAAATTTCAGCTTGATTCGAGCTTGGATGTCGGAGAAATAACGTGTACAAACTTTTTACCAGACAGACAGACAGATAGACAGAGTGAGTTGATATAGACAGACAGATAGAGTGAGTTGATATAAGCTTTGTAACAAGCAAAATACAAAAAAAAATTTCCTTTAAGAAAAACAAAGCATTTCTTTAGTGTAGCAATTAGTTTGGATCAGTCATGTAATTAAATTTGTAATAGATCAAGAAAAACAATAAAAACAAATCTGCTCGATTAGAAATATTTGTTTACCAATTGTTTTTGTTTAGCGCAATCTCAGTTTTTACGTCGTACGAAATGCACCACAAATGAGTCTAATTGCTTGGTTCTGCACTGAGTCCAGCCCCGCTAGAGACGTTTGTGAGGCATAGACCTGTGCAAGAGACGAGTACTCCATCCTCGACCTTACCGCTCCAATGTAGAGGGCCCGTAACACGTTCGCTTTGGCCCCCGCTTGGTCGTGGCTAACCGCTTGACTACCTTAAGGCTCTCTGACGCTTGCTCTCGCACTAGCATCACGTGATCGGACAAACCCTATTTAGGGTCCAGGGTAATTCCCAGGTATTTAGGCTTGGCTTCCAATTTTAAGCGTGGTACCATTGATTGAGAGAGAAATGTTTCCTTTGTAGACATCTTTGCCAAGAGTAAAGATCACTTGTCTGGACCAGTTGGAAAGGGGTAGGGGGTGGGGTGGATTAGAAAAAGCTGGGTGATCGCTTTTTAAAATGTATTCTTTTTTAAAAGGAGCGACATGAGCTCGGACATGTAGGTTAAAGACTTCTCAGGCTTCTCAAGCCAACGTGTTAAATACTCTGCTAGCGAAAAGTCAATCAACAAGGACAATTGTATAGTTCTCTATTGTTTCTGTTTCATGTTTCGTTAAGTCTCATACAACAATTTATAGTAGGGACTAAGCTTATACCACCACTTCAGTGCAGTAAACATTATTTCACTTGTTACCTATAGTTACTTTTTTTCCAGCAATATGCGACTGATAGAAATATACAGTTATCTGATGCAGGAATTTCGACAACACTGAAAGATCTGTTGGCCCCACGAAATATATGTGAAGCGGTGGCCAAGGTTAGGAAACGAAGGGGCAATATGAAGGGGCAATACGAAGGGGCAATACAAAAGGGCAATATGAAAAGGCAATACGAAGGGGCAATACAAATGGGTAATACAAAAGGGCAATACAAAGGGGCAATACGAAGGGGCAATATGAAGGGGCAATACAAAAGGGCAATATGAAGGGGCAATACAAAGGGGCAATATGAAGGGGCAATATGAAGGGCGATACGAAGGGGCAATATGAAGGGGCAATAGGAAGGGGCAATATGAAGGGGCAATACAAAGGGGCAATATGAAGGAGCAATACGAAAGGGCAATATGAAGGGGCAATACAAAGGGGCAATATGAAGGGGCAATATGAAAGGGCGATATGAAGGGGCAATAGAAGGGGCAATATGAAGGGGCAATACGAAAGGGCAATACGAAGGGGCAATATGAAGGGGCAATATGAAGGGCAATATGAAGGGGCAATACGAAGGAGCAAAATCAAAACAAAGCTACAGAAAAACACGTGCAGCTATTTTAATGACACCAGATATTGACGTGTGTAAGAAATACACACATAAATGCAGTCAAATATAGAATGTATAAAGAGAAAGATGACTTGTTCTCACCCCCCCCCCCCTTTTTTTTTCGGAGCCATGCTCTCTGTCGAGGCGGGGTAACTCTAGTCCAACTTGCAGAAATAAAAGAGCTATCTTTCCATGACTTTATCGTGGTGTAACGCATGGTAAAGCTTTGAAACAGATTACTATGTCATTAGCATTACTTGAATAACAGGCAATTTGAATTAACACACGTTTTGTTGAAAATAAAATGTGTTAGTTGTGCATATCAATAAAAAGACGCTAACTTTTACAATTTTTATTTTCATCAGTGAAACAAAGGCTGGCTTACATGATCAAAATCGATACCTGTCTTTTTCTCAATAACACACGCAGACAACACCAATGTTGGGATTTTGAAAGAACTTTTGCAATGCCTCTATTCAACTCGTAACTACGTGGAAACGCCTAGGTGAGCAAGGGGTGGGTGACACCTAGACACGGATCAGAAAACGGCTCTAACGATTTTTCGTAAAATAAAAGGCAGTAGGCTAGACTTCAATACTGGATCTAGTTAGAGACATAGTATAGAAGGGGTGGACTGGGCATCGAAATACGCCCAGGCATTATCACATAACTAGTAATGGGAAAAAGTTATACACTTTTTGTTTAACTTAAAAAAAAATAATTAAGGCCAAAGTTTAACTAAAAAAAAAGTTGAAATCGTAGTTTAATTTTTTTTTTTCGTTACAAACTAAAAGAGTTAAGTTAAAATGTGTTAAACCTTTTCAACATGTTGTAGCGATTGAAACGCACATCCCTGTTTTCAGATCATGTACATCATATCAACAGATCAACAGCGTTGATTTATAAATAAAAAAAATATTGCAGTTAACAACTATTTAGTCACAGTATGCATTTGAAGAGGGATTGGTAAAGTAGGATTATAGTGGCAGAAGATATGGAGCCTATATCTACACTTGAAAGTAGCAGCATTATAAATGTTGTTAAACATTTTTTTTTTTGGCCAAAAGCTCCTATGCATTTTAATGAATGGTGTTGTTCAGAATGTTGGTTTTAAGTCACGTGGTGTTGTTTAATTTCTGTTTGTTAAGCGTGTTAGGTGATTTAGTGATTTTAATCAATTCATTTGCGGTAAACAAAAATTTTATTAACTGCAGGGTCATCAAGTACACCCTTTTTATAGCTTAAACCTTCCATGAAGCCGAGGCATATAATGGATAATAGTCTTTATTAGACCTATTATTAAAATCTAGGTCTAAATCTAAAATTAGGCTTATGTAGATAAGAGTATTAGGATAACCAGCTCGAAATAATAATCCACACATTCTCCCTGCGCAAAAAGTAATTAGACCATCTGTCCGACTGATTTTAACAACCTGGTCAGATAGACGTACACATGTAGGCTTAGTGTACTGTAGTCTGTAGTCGGTGATAAAAAGAAAAAGTGATTTTTTCCCTACGTAATGCAATAGTGTTTTTTATATATATTTTTGTTTATTTTGAGTGGTCAGACAAGAAAATAACAACAATTTCTAATAGTCAAGAATGTACGTACAACTACCTTTACACTAAAATAGTTACACAGCCTCCCTCCATACGCTGTGTGTACGACTGATTTCAACAACCTAGTCAGATAAACGTACACATGTAGGCATAGTGTAATAGTGTACTGTACTGTATTGTCCATGATGACAAGACCACTCTGTGTTTTTTTCTCTCCTAGCGCGTTATTCAACAGTGTATGTTGAGTGGTCAGACAAGAAAATAACATATAGGTTGTCAAGCATATGGACGTAGATCTATCATTACACTAAAATAGTTTGTAGAATGTTTTACATGTTTCGGATCAGGGCCGCCGCGAGGGTTGTGGCCGCCTGCGTGCGAAATTTTAATACGCCGCCCCTCCCCCATCTCCCTTTTTTTTCTAAGTTTTTTTTTTCCTGAGCTGGACCATGTACCATTTTTGTAGATTATTCCTTTTTTTTTTTATCTCTTTCATATTGACACCGTTGTTGTCGTATCCCTCATGCCCTCTTAGATGTTTAATTTCCAATTTTAAGTTTTTTTTTGTATTTTTTTTTTCTATTACAAAGTCATAAAGTTCTTCTCCAGTTGTATCAGTGATGGGCGAAACCCATGAAATGTTCATGTATTTCAACATTAGGTATATAAGAAATAGAAGCACTATGCTGATAATAGCGACTTGTTCGTATGAGACATATTTGGTGTAAAATATATAATTTTTGTGAAAGTATTTGTGTGCTTATATCTACAATGTCAAGGATTTTATTTTCTATTTCACCCAAATTTTGAAATCGCCTGTATCTATTGATACAAATACCCTTTTGTGTGTGTGTCAGATAAACTATTTGTGGATCCTTTAAAAGCGAGACATATCCGATAATAATTCGTTCTTTTGAGGATTGCTAAGGCTGTTTTAAAAATTAGTTAATTCTTTACTGTGTTGCATCTATTGTTTGTAAAATGTTTGACATGTTTCGGATGTTCCTTCAGAGTTGAAGATAGTTTACTTCCTAGTCCAAACCTCCCTCAGGACGACGGTGGATGGGAGCGGGCAGGGTTTGAACCCTCGACCATCGATAAATCCAAACGACAGTCCAGCGCGCAAACCGCACGACCAGGCAGCCATCCATCTATTGTTTTCTGTTCAAGAGCATTTTTTTAAAAATTTTCTTCCTGCCCTATATTCGTGTCTTTCCAGAATCAATATGGCCATAATCATTTATTCTTTTGTATCTGTAATGTCGTATTCATTTATTTATTCCTGAAAGAAAAAACAATCAATATGGACCATTCAGTTCAAAATATAGTGACTCGAAACCATAGATATAAATAAATATAGACTGGCCGAAGGAAGTAACTTCATGTAACTTGAAAATATGTATATCTATTGTATTCGGATTTCCATATTATGAAAAATTGCATGATCGCCATTCTTAGAGATTAAACAAAACTACACTGCCTCCTTATTTACAATATATATAGGTTATGGCTGAAATGGATATGAATACTTAACTTTTATACTGCTCATAAATGCTGTATAATAAAGTACACAAAATTGCAAGTCACAAATTTTCGTTTCATAAAACTCTTTAATCGGCCAGTCTATATTTATTTATGTCTATGCTCGAAACACAAAAGCCATTGACATTGAACTATTTTCAACGTTTCGTAAACTTTGCTAATGATGATCACGATTTTACTTCGGAGAGATGTGCCTTGTGTCCACAATCATCTGATATACGAGTATTTGGAGGTGCCCACACATGTATCCAACAAACCACTACGACAAATGAAGCAAATCAACGCTGACTATTTTTCTTGAATTGACATCAAATAAATAATCCTCAGTACAAGTCACTTTTACAATGACTTGAAATAAAAGGGTTCTATTCTTGCTTGGCTCGTTAAGGATTACTCAATTCCAATTAATTAATACTTGCTTGGCTCAAAAAAGGGCTACACAAATAAGAACACTTATCACAAAATAAACTTCCAACTACAGATGTCAATGAATAACAAATAATACTTTAATATTTGTCAAGACTCATTTTCATGCTAAATGTACCCAAGTCCATAATGACACATACAACGATAAAATAAGATTCAGAATGCCACTATACGGACATATAACATGTTTAATTACATCATTTCCACTATAATACAGAAAAATAGTTAGAGTCTACACTTAGACTATATATATCCAAAAAATCCAACTGTCCTGGACTAGGAACAAAACACACTGCTTATCATGAGTTACATTGTGTTTTTCAAAACATCTCACCAAATAAAAACAACCCAAAACAATAACAGTTTCGAAATCAACAACCTGAATTGCCCCCCTTCTCCTCTACAGTAAACAGGAGACCCAGGCTGACCAGAACTCAGTCCTGACAATATTCAATAAGCACATAATTAAATAAACTCTCAGGAAATACACAAAACACCAGTCCAGGAAGCGACCGACCTACCTTCCTGGACAGGGGACAAAACCTCACTAACTTAACAGACTCTCTCGCACATTCAAGGAAGACTAGACCATTCAGTTCATAATACGTGCAAGACTATTCACATTTATAACCTGGGCCTGGGAGTACATAACAAAGGAATATAACTATCCTATCAAAATATCAAAGTAACATTCATTCTCGCCATACCTCCCCTGACAGTTAAGGCAGTGTTTCTTAAGCATTTCCAGGTGGCGACCCCTACATAACAAAATTTTCGTTTGAGCTCCTAAGAAGCTGGGGAGCAATGTAGGCTCCCACAGTGATGTTCGTGAGTTTTTCTAAGAATGAAATGAAAAAGAAAAAAAAATTGGTCATAATTATAACACAATTTTTAAGTTTCATTTTTCATTTATAGTAATTTAACACTATGTCTAGAATAAAAAAATTACGTAATTAAAATTCCCTAAAACGAGTCCTTTTTTTTTTTTTTTGGGAGGGGGGGGGGGGAGGTTTGGAATATGTTCATTGCACGCAGGCGGCCGAATGTAGGGGGCGACCGAATATATACTTGCAATAATATCACCTGGCGACTGGCGAATTTCCCACGAGACAGCTAGAGTATAGTCGCTGAATGAACTCTTTATGTTGTGTCTGCTGTATTTATTTGTATTTTTCTGTTGTGTTGTCTTTATATGAGAAAAGAGTCCTTGTAATCTTAACAAATTTCCGTAAGGATGAATAAAGCAGTCTTAGTCTTAGCCTACAAAGGCGTCGAGAGGCACATTTATGGCCAAAAAAAAAAATATATATTTAAAATTCATGGACTAGGACATACATGGGCGTAGCCAGGATTTTTTTTCGGGGGTGGGTTTTGGGGGGGGGGGGGAATACCCCGTGGAAAAAAATTTAGATGTATTTGTGTGTGTGTGTGTACATAATCTTTATTACATTCTGACCCTTCATTCTTTCGGAAGACGTTTATTGTGCCCTAGAATAAGTTCTTCCATGAATTAGTGGAATAATTGTAGATTCCCCGCCATTACTAGCAAGGGGGTCAGGGGGAGCGCTAGGAGCTTCCCCAGCGCTAGGCGAAGCCCCGCCGCCAAGCACTATTTCTGGTATCGAAAGCCAACAAAACGCATATTCTGAGGTATCTACAGTGCATTTTCCTGCCATTAAGAAGTTTTATTTTAAAAACCTAATGTGCTATTCTTACTGACTTAGACCCTCCCGCGCCATTCGGAGCATTTGACGTCAATCTGTTTCCATAAAAATCTGTCACTGGTAATGTCTGAAGCCTCTTCCCACCTACCATGAGGACCTCCATAAATGAGTGGCGTCAAGTTTTACTAGGATAGGGCCTATCATTGCAACTTTTCTTATGAGTAATACAGTTTGTCGGAGAACATGTCCCGCAGACCTCATGCGTCGCTCTCTCACAATCTTACTAAGGGGTCCACTCCCAGTTCGGCATAGGATTTCCTTGATTTAGACCCGATCTCTATAACTGACTCCTAAAATCTGTCTTAGCCATTTTTGTTGAGCCACATTTAGTAATTTTCAATTTCGGCAGATGACTATTCACTGCAGTTTATTAATGGAGCCCTGCCACTGGTAAAAATGTGTAACCTCTCTTGAATACGCTCTTAGAATTAAGTGACTGTAGTTTGCTTTAGATTTTATATCGAAAAGAGAAGTTTTATCCTCAAAATCATCTGTTGGGGGTTTTCCACCTTAAACTCAAAACCATCTGGAGGGGTTTTAAACTTTAAAAAAAGCCATCTGTAGAAGAGGGGTTTAAACTCAAAACCCCCGATTGGATTGGCTACGCTCAAATAATTTTAATGTGTAATTAGCTTTTTTTTATATTGAAGAGGTATTTTTAGCTTAAAACCCCTCTGAATGGGGGTTTAAACTCAAAACCCCTTTTGGCAACGCTCATAGCATTTTGAGTGCGTAATTTGCTTTTTTTTTCTTACACTGAAGATGTATTTTTTATCCTCAAACCCCCCTGGGGGGGGGGGGGGGTAAACTCAAAACCCCTTTGGCTACGCTCATAGATTTTAGAGTAATTTGCTTTTATTTATATTGAAGAGGTACTTTTTAGCTACAAACTCCACTGGAGGGGAGTTGAAACTCAAAACCCCTTGTACTACATTCTTAACATTTTGAGTGTATAATTTGCTTTGTTTTTATTATTAAAGAGTTATTTTTTACCTTCAAAACTGAGTCAAAACCCATTCAGCTACGCTCATAACATTTTGAGTGCGTAATTAGCTTTTTTTTTATATTGAAGAGGGGGTTTATCGTAAATTTTAGAGGGGGTTTTAAAATCAAAATCTTCCTTAACTGTGCTCTTGGAATTAGGGGATTTTCGTTTGAATTTTTTTTTTGTTTTGTTTTATAGAAGAGGGGGGGGGGGTTAACTGCAAAAACCCCAGGTAGGGGGTTTAAAACTCAAAACCCCTGGTAGGGGCTTTTAAACTCAAAACCCCTGGTAGGGGTTTTTGAACTCGAACCCCCTCCCCCCCCCCATGTAGGGTTTTTAAAACTCGAAGCCCTCTGGTAGGGGTTTTTAAACTCGAAACCCCCTGGTAGGGGGTTTTAAACTCAAAACCCCTTTGGTTGTGCTGGGGCAAGTGATGGTTTAGTATTAAAATCTCACCTAAAATAAACAAAATCAAAGCAAAAAATCAGTCACTAAATTCCGATCCCCCGAAGGGGGGGGGGGATTTCATTTGGGGGGGGGGGTGAACCCCACCCTGGCTACGTCCATGAGGACATACATTAAAATATGCAAAATTATTCATTTAGTCGCGTATTGATTTTTTTTCTTCTATATTTCAAAACAAGTAAAAGATATTTTAACACACTTTCAAACCATTAACTGAAAACAAAGAATTTCTCCATTAGGCCTAAATGTTGGTCTTTTCTCAACTGTGTCATAAACTATTTAAAATTATTTCAAATCTTAATACATTTATCAATGTGACATCGTATAAAATGATTCTTCAGCATAGGTGGTTTCAGTTTCATAACATAAAAACCTCTATGACATAAATTAATAGATAACTTTTATTTGTATGATAATTGTTAATTTCATTCATATGAAATCAAAATAGAAACCTTCTCAAATGAGATCCACTGTCGTGGACATTTACATGTCATAGGCCCCCAATTCTTTTTTTCACTTTTGTAGACCCCTTGTAACTTCTCGTAGACCCCTGTGGCTCTATATAGACCACTTTGGGAATCACTGGTGTAGATGTTATATTTTGTTCTGTGTATTAAAAATACTACTAAAGCAGTTACAAATCTACACTTTTTTACAGAAATCGAAACCGGAACCGGTTTGTATCCAACATGGCGCCAGTTTATAAGTTGTGAGCACGGATGTAAACAAAAGTCTTTTCTTAGCTGTAAACTTTGTTTTCCCTTTGTCATTTCCAGGGTAAGAATAATAAAAGAGTGTGGAACTCATAGTCATATTCTGTATCAGCAAACTAAAAAATTTCTCTGCTTCAATAAAGAATCACCAGACGTAAACAACCGAATCTCATCGTGTCCCAACTTGTTAAAAAAAACTGTCTAGACTCTACTCTCTAGGGTATACCCTCTCTAGATTCTAGTCACTAGTCTAGTGTCTTAAAGTCTTTATAAAATGATAGATCTAGTAGATCTATTAAGTTTAATTGTTTATTAATCTTTTATCTTTAACTTAAAATTACCTTAACTTTAAGAATACTCATTGAAGAATCAATTAGTAATTACAAATTAGATCTCTAGAGCACATTCAACACACATTGATTTAATCCCATTTTTTTTTTAAAGTTAAAGTCTAGATCTAGATGAGATCTACAATTACAACGATCTGATCTAGATTCTACTATTTCTAGATCTATAAAAAAAATTATTAGATAAATAATATTCAATGAAATTCAAGCATAAATTGTGAGTTATAGATCTAGTCCTAGTCCCAAATTTATTTAATTAGAAAAATATATCAGATTGAGTAAAGGTTGGAAAAGGCGACCAGGAAAACATTGATTTGGTTTTAGAACTCATCTCAATCGGGACTCTTCTACTGAAAAATTTCATTTGAATTCTAACTTTTCCAATGCAAAGTCTTTTTTTAAATAATTATGATAAATTCATGTGAAATTACAAAAAAAACACTGTCTGGAAATGGGAGCGCGGTAGAGTGAAAACGATTAATCCTCGATCCTTTAATAATTTCTGCTAAAAATTGCATTTGGCATTAAAGAATAGGGGTGGGGCGACTCGATATAAGAATTCAATTTTTATAGTATTATATATTATATATATAAATTATATTAGTCACAGGTTTGTTTTTATTTTGTAATTTCTTAACTATAGTACAAAAAGAAAAAGTATTGGTTTGTCCTATGGGGGAAAGGCAATTGCATGTATTGCTCCTCCCACCTGGTACAACTCTTTTTCCTTTTATATTTACTAATTATAAAATTTGAGATTAGAGTGTGGAACGACATAATATACAATGGGTTCACATATCAAGACGTAGTTTATATTATACAGATATTATATTCAACTAATTTTGTTCACAAACTATGATTCTCCATAAAAATAGGACCGCCCCCTTCCCCTGAGAGGGCTAGAGTGGTGAGGGCAGTACATGCAATCACCATCCTCCCTCCCCCCCCTCCCCCCACAGAATCGTCCAAGATACCAGAAAGGAACGACATTCTAAATTATATAAATCATATTTATAAATAGTTATATGCTGTAAACATTTTTTTTTTATATAGCTATAAAAGAACATGTAACATAACAATAATAAAAAATGCCCTGAAATTTAAAAAATACCCTCTAGATTCCAGCATCCATTTTATTTAAAGCAATAAATTAGATCTAGTTGTGTGGTTATTTCTTAATTGTCTCACTGCCGGATATAACAGATTCTAGATAAAACTTTTGTTTAGGTATTTGAAATGAAATAAAAAAAAATCTCGTATATATACGAGATTGAAGGTGCTATGACTGAGTAGTAAATTATGTGGCTTCTGAATGGAAGGGTTCCAATGCTGGTGAAAAATGGGATTTTTGATTCAGGATCTTTTGGCCTACCTCTGAGTCAGCTCTAATGGGTACCTAACATCAGTTGGGGAAAAGCAGAGGCGATTGGCAGTTGTGCTGGCCACAGAAACAGATGAGCTTTATGTCATCTGCCCCATAGATTGCAAATTTGTGTCATGTACGTATTAGATTACAATATCACAACGCTTATAACATCAGACACTAATAATTTTTCAAACAATCTTCAACAGAGCAATTAACATTCAAGGCTGACATTTTGACTGTTTCGGAGAACCTTTAACCCAAAACAATGATTGAGAGTGTCCAGGCTAGGCAACGTGGAGCCTTTAACTTTGCTGATCATTACGACAATCTCTGTGCCTTGCAGGACAGTGTACCCCTTCCGTCTGTCAAGGCTCATTTGGGCCAAGGAGTCGTAGATATAAATGGTGACAGAGTTCGGTAATATTCCAAATGTTTTTTTTATATTTTTTTTCCATAATGTAATTTATTATTGGGGTAGTCAATTTTATTTAAATTACACTTTTTTTTTCCTTTTGCTTCTACATATTATTATTATTATTATTATTATTATTATTATTATTATTACTATAAAAAATTAAAAAAAAACAACCTTCCATAAAAATGTCTTGATATGTTTTTAAAATCTCATTTATTTTGATATGTTTTTAAAATCTCATTTATTGCAGTATTTACACTTTAAAAGAACATCTGATTTTAAGTATTCACCATATGAATTATTATTTTTTGTTTATATTTAGATTGACAGATTGGCAACCAATTATAAATACAATAAAAATTAATAAAAGTCTTCAGTTCATTGCTGTCAGAAGTTACTACCAGCACCCAACAGAGGATGAAGGTAGGACACTGTTAAAATAAAGCCTGTTCAGACATTTCATTATACTGACCCTGTGACAGATATCACTGTAAAGAAAGTTACTTTCCCAAACTTTTAACCATTATTGGCAGCCAGAATGTGGAGTCTTGTTGTTTATATGTTATTTTTTTTTTTTAAGTTTTATTGTTCAACTTTTATGGTTTTTAGAAACGCATAATCCAGCAATATTTGACTGTCCATTTCTTCATTCTATAAACATTTTCACCCAGATTTATCCAAAATACCAGGAATTTTCTGGGAGGCACAAATCTTCACAAGGGATGTTATCCAACGTTTGTAGTGGTATAAAATAATATAATGATTTTCCTATGTTGATCAACCGAAACCAAACGTTTTAGAAGGCCTAAACACTGACCTGCAACGTCGCAACATGTGGGCAGTTTAGACCAATTGCTTGTTGCCATGTCGTATATGTGTATAAGCTCAGACTTGAGAAATAAGTATTTAAGTATTTTAATATTAAAGATATATTTTTTGAAACTAGACATATTGTTCGATTTTTAAAGTTGTTTGGTTATTCAGTAATATTAGATCTTAAATTTGATTCTTTTTTTCAAAATATTTTTTAGGATTTTTAAAAATTTAGCTACCCTTGTTTATTAGGCCATGGGAAAGGTTTTTCCTAACCGGCAATAAGAGCTCTTGGGTTAAAATGTTTTTAATATTAATTTATTGGTTTTCATCTTCCTTCTATTTTGTAAATATTTTTTTACATAGCTTCATCACTTCAACGTAAATGATCAGTTAGTTCTCCATTCTTTTTGCTAGCCAAGAAGACACCAATTATGAAAAGGAAGCTTCCATCCATCAGGTCGAAGGAGATAACTCATCGTCTTGTGAAAGCACTCAAAGAATGCTTGTTTGTCTCCCCTACGCTGACCTGCATAGAGTTACAAGGGCTGGCTCTCAGAGAGAGGGACATCCAGGTTTTTGTCAAGGTAGTGAAAAAATTGCTCTCCTTTTAATGTCCATTTGAGGTCCTTTGTTGCATCCATAAATATTATGTGATCGTTTTATACAAGGCTATTACAAAACTAATGTGCTAGAATATACACAGAACATTGCATCATTTCTAGCTTAATATCAATAATGTGGAAAAAAAAAAAAGAAATTCTGTATTGTTTTTTGTCAGTCTTTTTCTATAAATTTAAAACAAATATTTTGCACATTACAAAATATATTTCGAAATAGAATATTGATTTAAGAATTTACCAACTTTGTTTGTAAATATTTTCAAGTTTTATTTTAATTTGTCATTGTCATCCAATTTTTCCATATAAAGCTTATGTTACTTTCCAAGTTACAACAGTGCTTTAACTATAATAGGCTGTAATAGCTATTTCGGATACACTAGACTTATTTCAAACTTATCATGATCATTCCTTTGGGTTCCTCATGGAACATAGGGCCTAGACAAAACACGCCATTCTCCACGGTCTCTTGCTAGTTTTTTGATGGCTTTCCAGCTCTTTCAGTCCTCTCGGCTTCCTCTAGTATACTGCGTCGCCATGTTCTTTTTGGTCTTCCTCTACGTCTTGTTCCCTGGGGGCTCCACTCTAAGGCCTGTCTAGCTCTGTTGCAGGTATCTTTTCTAAGGGTGTGACCAATCCATCTCCACTTCCTCTCTAAGATCTGCATCTCTATATTTTTCTGCCCACTCATCTCCCACAGTTTGGTGTTTTCTACTTTGTCGTACCAGTGTATTTTTGGGATATTTCTCAGGCATCTGTTGATGAAGGTCTGTACTTTTTTTGTTGTCGCTTCAGTTGTTCTCCATGTTTCAGAACCATACAGTAGTACAGCTTTGACATTAGAGTTAACTCTTTCAGTGCGGCGTTACTCTTAGGGAGTAACTTTGCTAGCACTGGTCAGTGTGGCGTTACTCTCAGCAAGTAACTTGGTTTATAAAATTTTTATTTCACTATCTTTTTTATGTTAAACTTTTTATTTCTCTCATTTTTTTTTAATTTACTGGTTGTGGGACTTATTGTTCTTTGTTTTGATAGTAAATTAAATTCAGTACCAACATGTTTAAAAAAAAAGACAACATTATGTTAATGGTTCCTCTTTTTTAGTTTATTTCCCGGGACCCGAAAAATGTAAATAATACAATTTCTTAGTGCATTTGTTCATCTTTTATGAAATTTGAAGTGATTAAATGTGTTTAGTTTTGTGATTTCTTAATATTTATGGATTTAATGTTTAATTAAAAAAAGGTTAAATCTTTCAGTATATCAATTTTTTAATGAATTTTAAAAATATTTTCTTTTTTTCTGTACTCAGTTTAAAATTAATGAAAAAAAAATTTGTTTGAATAATTTATTTAATTTACTATACTTTTGTAGCCCATTCATTTTCCTTTAAAATAAAATATGTTAGATTATTTAATAAAATATAAATGTTATAGTTGTTTTAGTAACTCTACCCCCCTTGAAAATTTGTGTTCGTTCCGGAAAACTTCATTTTTTTGATCAAAATAATTCGCACTGAAAGAGTTAAAGATTCTTAGTTTAGTCTTGTTTAAGATGTGAGATAAAAAAAAAAATAATTTTGTGTCTTTCTCTTACAGGGTTTGTTAAAAAGTACTGTTCTAAGGCATGTTTCTTTGGAGTACTGCAGGATTGGAGACTTGGGGCTTGAAGGTAGGTCAACATCTTCTCAATCTATTAACTTAAATACTGTGGAGATGGGTGGATGAAATGAAACAACTTTGTAATCAACTGTGCAATGGTCATCATGCGTTCAACCATTCAACATAAAGTTTTGGTTTGATTAAAACTTTTTTTTTAATAAACATCTGTCGACCAATCCTGTAAGAAAAAGTAACAAATTTTAAAAAGGTAAAATAACTCTTATCAATCTTGCAATCTGTTTGGCAGGTAATGTAAAGGTCATCTGTCTGTATGGCTGATGGTTGAAAGAGGTGTCATGTGCCCAGCACAATGGCCACCCTTACTTTCCAACTACTGTCAGGTATCCATCAGACTTGGGTGGTCTCAGGGTCATCCTAGATATCCCCAAATTTATAATCCCAGCCTTCACCAAGATTCAAACCCTAGATCCCTCAGTTCCAAGGCCAAGTGCTTTACCACTCAGCTACCATGCTCCGCTATTATGAGACTACATAGGAGAACATAAATGACACTACCTGGGAATGTATTGCTGATCATTATCATTTTTCATTATGCTTAATCCTTTCGGACTCATTGTAGTCAACACATTTAAATATTATTTCACAACACAATTGGAAGTAAACATGAAGTATGCTTGAGGTGGAAGTCAGGCTGTCTCAGGCTTATTATTTTCCCTTACTTCATATGTCCAGTGCTGAGAGCATACAAAATTAATGAGCTGTTTGAAGCTTCTTTACCTTCTATATGCTTTATGAAGTTTACCATTTTTCCATATGAGTCTGTAACTAAAAAGACAAATCGTTTCAATGATGCAGACATAATTACTAGACTTCTATCCTTGAATTCTTATTTTTTTTTACAAGTCTCATTATAAATTTTTTTTTGTGGTTATATTATTGTCCATATTGATTCTAAATTTGGGAAAGGGGTCACTTTATGTTTTAAAAAATAGTTTTGTTATGCAATAAATTGTTAGAAATCTTCACCTGATTGCTAACAAAACTATTTTGGTTTCTAGTTAATGGTGTCCCAGGTATGCTATTCTGCCTAAACGTGGCACTCGGGTGGAAACGATCATTTGAGGAAGTGATTAGGCTAAATGAATAGCAAAACAAAACTTCTGTGAGAGTGTCCAAGGGAATGCGAGAGCTTTCTCATTGTGTGTGCAAGTTGAATCCATGTTCCGTTCCTCAAGGGACCATTACACTATTGGCGAGTCCTGCACAGTTAGCTTGGTACAACATAGAAAAATGGCGGAGTTTCCCGGTGTACTCAGCCTTTGGCCATGCATTCTAGTCCATGCGCCCGGAGTGCCAGATACATCGGAAAAAACAATGCTTTACATAGGCATTGACTTGGATATCTTCCAGACAGAACGGTTTTTCAAGCAGGCTTACATGCCTAGAGCTCGAAGAGCCTTCGGCTCAGCTCTTTTGACAATCAAACGGTTAATAGTGTTAGTTTTTTATGTTACATGACAGTGCGGTCCATCTTGTATTTTTCTTTATAAACAGAAGAAGTGTATATCTTTTCGGGTCTTATATAGGTCTCATTAGCTACATTAGGAGGCACAAAAAAAAACAAACCAAAACACTCAAACCTTAGATGACAAATATTGTCATTATCGTATCACAATGGACTAACTAAAGACAACAAATTAAAGAGAACAGTAAGAAACATTTTATAATGAATTAGAAGATATCTATGTTATAAATCTACCATTGTCTGACAATGGTTCTGTCTGCATTGGGTGTAGCAAACTATGTAGGTCACAGCTGCCTAAACACATTAAATACTCATCTCCTCTTTAATCTTGGTACTCAAAAGACAAGCCTTATTATTATATTATATTGTAAAACATATGAGAGATTCTTCTTTATATAAAGCTTGTTAGTGCATTTAAAAAAATAAATGCACAGGTATACAGGCAATACTCTGATTGAAATAATAATAGCAATTTTTTAATGCTTTGAGAATCTTGTTTGTTAAAATTCTTGTTTTTTTTATTTGTAGTCCTCTGCAAGGGATTAAAAAACACAAAGAACATCAACTCAGTTAATTTGACTGGTTGCAGCCTGTCGAGTCGAGGTGCGGAATTATTAGCAGCAGTCATTAAGGTAGGTGAAGTTTTGTTCACTATTGTGACACGACATCCCACAGCTTGTCATTCATGCATGCACTCACACACACAGAACTGTATTGACACTGTAGACTGATACATGTCGATATAAATAGTTCTAAAAAGAAATCAAAATTTATTGTGGACTATGACTCAGTGTCAAACATAACAAAGCTAATTTCGAGATTTGAAAAGCCAAATTTTGGTTTTGAATATTATGTATAAAATATGTTTGATCATAAATTTTAAGTATTCTTTTTCTTCTTCAGTCTCATTTTATGTTGGGTGGTTCAAAAGAGTAGTCCTATATCTGCGATGAACTTTGCACTTTACACATAAACACAAACAATCCTACTGTTATACTGCACTAGTTTTCAGATCTGGCAGCTCTCCATGTAGTTTTTGTTCTAATATTAAATGTTTGCTAGAAATTTCAACTCTCTTTAGAAATCTAATCTAATATACAAATTTATATTACAACATGTAAGAAGTTTGTCTGTTTATTTATTGTGTATAAAAATTAACACTATTTGACCACTCTGTAACTGTGTATGAATGTTTTTTAAATCTTTAGAGAACCTCTAGGATAATTTAGTACACATATAGTGACATTAGAGTAGGACAAATTTGTACAAATTTGTACATTACACATACAGTGTCAGATCACAAACAATGACTCTTAAACATACAAAGTCACTTCACAAAAACATACAGAGTCACCCCATAACAATGAAGCTATACACACACATAAACACCACCAATCCTACTGTTATACTGTACAGTCTTATTGTTTTCTTTCACAACATTATATTCTTGTTATGTGTTATTTTAGACTCTCTTGGTCCATAATAGCATTTTTGAACATCATAATTTGTACTTTAATTTGTACTTTGTTGTGAAGAAATAGAGAAACTGTTTTTGTACTCCTCTACCCAGAAAGAAATTGCAAGGGAGAGAATTTTTGGGTGACCTCACCTGAAAATGCTACCTTGGCTTTAATGGATAAATAATTAACCTGGCTAGTTGACCTCATTAACGGATCAATATCTGCCAGTTAAATCAATAATTACCACTCTGATGGGGTTTTTCAGGGTGTTTTGCCTTGGGCTGATTGCACTGATTTTTTTGAGTTTTGTGTAAAATAAATTATGCTTTGAAATTGATCTCTTATAAGTAAACGTTTCTCCCACTCTTCTCTGCCTCTCTGGTCAAGTGGAAATATCTCACTGGCTGTTCCCTGACTGTATGTGTAGCGTCATTGTTATGAAGTGTCATTGTTTGTGACCTGACACTGTATGTGTAATGTCACTATATGTGTAGAGTCCTTGTGTTGTTAGTAATTTCATATATGTGTAGATCTACTGTGATACTGTATGTGTAGTTTCTACTGTGATACTCTATGTGTAGTCTCTACTGTGATACTGTATGTGTAGTCTCTTTATCTACTGTGATACTGTATGTGTAGTCTCTACTGTGATACTGTATGTGTAGTCTCTTTATCTACTGTGATACTGTATGTGTAGTCTCTTTATCTACTGTGATACTGTATGTGTAGTCTCTTTATCTACTGTGATACTGTATGTGTAGTCTCTTTATCTACTGTGATACTGTATGTGTAGTCTCTTTATCTACTGTGATACTCTATGTGTAGTCTCTTTATCTACTGTGATACTGTATGTGTAGTCTCTTTATCTACTGTGATACTGTATTTGTAGTCTCTTTATCTACTGTGATACTCTATGTGTAGTCTCTTTATCTACTGTGATACTCTATGTGTAGTCTCTTTATCTACTGTGATACTCTATGTGTAGTCTCTATCCACTGTGATGTTGTTTGTGGGTTATTCCTTGCATTATGTGTCATGTCCCTGCCTATTCGAAGCTGAAGTGTCTCGTAAGCCTGTATGGGTTGCAAGTTTGCAAGGTGTAGGCCATGGTCTCGATTCTTATTCATTGTCTTAATTACCAACTGTTTAAACAAGAGATTTAAAAAATTGTAGGACAATAATAATAATAGTAATAACAAGAGTACTGACCCAGGACAGACAGCTGTGACAGTTCAAGTTCTTCAACTCGTGGGAGTTGTCTACCTTTCTTTCCCTTACTATTAATAGATTTTAAACTGTATCTTCTAGTTTTCTTCATCTAAAATGTGAAATCACAATAACAGAAAACACATATGGGAATCACAAGAAAGCCAAAATTAAAGACTTTTATTTATAGTTGACTAGTTTGTAGCTCGGCTTGTCCTTTTCCATTTGTTTTTGTGCTGTTTGATTGTAAAATATCTTCCTATACGAGTGATGATTTCTAATAAGCAATATAAAAAAAAAAATCCTTTTTAAAAAAAACAACAAACTAACAAAGTTTATCTAATGGGGAAGAACTCCATCCTCAAAACTATATCTACCAATAATGTACAAGCTATTTCCCTATATTAAACAAAATAATTAATTACCAATGAATATTTGTTTAAAGCATCAACTTAATGGGAGAATGTGTGAGGAATAAATATTAACAATTATTTAATGGGACTAAACCCAACAAATGTAGCCACATATGTGAACACCGAAGTATCAGTTTCCCTTGTTGCTATTAAACACATAATTCATTACTAGTTATACATTGTCTGTTTGGTTTCATTTTTTATTATTCATCTATGTCTTGTCTATGCAATCGATTAATTATGCGAAGTTTCAACTTGATCCGATAATGGGTGTGGGAGAATTAACGTGTACACACTTTTTACCAGACAGACAGAGTGAGTTGATATAAGCTTTGTAAAAATATGTAACAAACTAGTCTTATGATTGCGTGAGTAGAAAAGAACAGTATATGAATTAAAATCTCTCCGATAATGATTTAAAAAAAAAACTGAAACAAAAAACAACAAAGATTACTCAGATAAGTTTGTTTCGTAAACATCGGACGACGTAAAAGTTTTGTTATGAATGAAATTATGAATGAAACATTTTGTGCTTTCACGCACACTTGTCCTGATTCCCATTACTAGAGAATGTGGACATTTTTTTTTCTCCTCTATCGAAGTAAATCAATTATAGTGGGAGTTCCTTTTTTTTTTTTCTCTTCACAACAGCCGTATGTACTCAAAGAAAGATAATGCGTTTTTTTTTCCTATCTCGCCAGTGAGTTATCGACCCTGGTCTGATAGTAAATGTAGATATATAATATATTATATAAAAGTAAAATAAGAAGAAGAAGAGAAAAAGGCATTAACCTCTTTTGTTATTGTCTTCCTCAACCCCTCCCCCCCCCCTTTTTTTTCCCAATTTTTCCCCCTCTTCTTTTCCCTAATGTCCCAGGGTAAGAAACGTGGACGAAAATAATTATCTCCCTTGTTTTCTTACAGGATTTTTTTTGGTTTCATTTTTCAATTTTTTTCCCCCTTCCCTCTTTCGGCCCCTCCTCACCATTAAAAAGATGTAACTACTTTCTTTTACATGAAGACATTTTTTTTTTTTAAATTCAATTCATTGGAACTGGAACAATCGAACATGTCATGCTGACCCACTTTCTGTCCTTTTATGTGTTCAATACGCCCCCAAATTGGATGTTTGTTTATCACGTCGCCAGAATCTCTAGTGAGAAATTTTACTTCAGTGCTGAAGTAAGTCTGATCTGGAATATTAAAAAAAAAAATAATTTTCCCACATGGTGGAAGTTAATATTTTTTTTGTATGGGTCAGGACATGGCTAATAATAATAATACGGCTTGTCTTCGTGTCCGAAGATTAATGTGATAGTCTACCAATGATTCCACAGTCGTTTTTTGAGTCAGGACATGGCTTCCCATGATTCAGCAGCCGTTTTGTGTGTCAGAGCATGGCTATCCATGATGCAACGGTCGTTTTGTGGGTCAGGACATGGCTACCCATGATTCAATAGTCGTTTTTTGAGTCAGGACATGGCTATCCATGATTCCGGCTGTCGTTTTGTGTGTCAAAACATGACTACCCATGATTCAGCAGCCGTTTTGTGGGTCATGGCAGGGCTACCCATGATGCATCAGCCGCTTTGTCGGTTAGGCCGATAATTCCTTAATCACCTACCAGAAAAGTCCGGTCAACAAACAGTATTTTACTAGTGTTGCCAGCCGTAAGATATGAAAGTATTTTCGGTAGAAATGCGAAAAAAAAAATCCATCATATCCTTTCTCTTGGGAAGGCCCCGGGGGCAGTAGCCACGCCTGTTCTCCCCCAAATCCAGCCATGGTTTTACTTCTGCTGAGGTGCTTATGCTTTATTTCATCAACAGAATATCAATTTTTTGAAAATCATGATTGAAATCTCTGACCTATTCACTTGCATTTTCGAGTATTGTTTTTCCTCATCATTGTTGACCAGCTTTAGATAACCCTGACCCTAACACAACCCATCGTTGCATTTTCGAATGGACCTCATTCTCCAAAACGAACTGTCACGTGATTATATTGATAAAACAACGAAAAAACCGTTACTTGGTATCCATTGTTGATTAAAATTAGATCGTAGTTTGTATGTTATGTTTTGTGTAATGCACAAATTGTAAGACAAATTTCCTTATGGATAATACATATTATTATTATTATTATTAGAAGGCATAGAGAAGCACGTGACTCGATGTTGTTTGTTTACGATAGGTGAATAAGGTCCATTTACAATGGTTCTTATTCACCAAAACGAACCATCGCGTGATAACCATTGATAAAACAATGGGGAAAAAAAAACACTGTCACATGTTGTATAGAACAGTTAAGGAAGCACGTGGCTCAATGTTGTTTGTTTACGATTGGTGAACGAGGCCCTGTAGGGCCTTGAGGTATGGCTCCCTTTATAAGTCTAGGTATTGTATGTCATTGTAAAATACAACTTGCATTTACCTAGACATTCAAAGTTATTATGAAGTATAAAATACTGAAATAATAAACGTATAACTTTCCAATATCAGTATTCATATCAAACTGAAGTCATATTTTGGAGGGCGCTAAACTAAAGCTTGTGTAGCTTCTACTTACAATCCTGCACTGTATCACTGCCCTCCCGAAAGCTTGTCTCCATAATTTCTACATAGGGTGCAGGCTAAAACGTTGCCTCCCTTTTCTCTAATACTTCTGCATGCTCTCCCTTGTCTCAGTCACACTGTTCAACAATATGGGGAACTCTTCCCACTTCTGGTAACTATTAAGGCAGTGGTTCCCAAACTTTTTCTGTAATGGAACACTTCCCACGTTCTGAGTATTAAGCGGAACACTTTCCTTAGTTTTTAGAGAGATTAATACACGTGGTGGCCTACTAATTAGATATTGCAGTAGTTCTCGGAATACCTATTCAGGTCACACCAGGGTTCCGCTGGACACAGTTTGGGAAACACTGTATGAGGGAATAGAAAAAACTGGCGCATCTCCATCTTATTTTTCCCCAACCCTTGGGTCATTTTGGAAAGGGTTTGGGTGGAGGGGGGGGGGTGCTGTGTTGTTTGTACCGTTATTATTTATTTTGTAGCCACCGTCTCTCGCCCAGCCCTCTATTTCCAGGCTTGTGATAATGCATCATTCTGCACTTTGTGTATTCCGTCCCCTCACACTGACACACACACACATAAACACACACACACGCACACAAAAGAGTTAGGAATACACACTATCAAGCAGCCAAAAAAGAATGGACAATTTTGTAACAAGGGAATCTACTCTCTTGGGGTTGAAATCAGGATTTGGCAAGGGCAAAGAATTCGAGAATTTTTTCGAGACTTTTTTTTTTGTTGAGAAATAATTTGTTCTGAGCTTTGATCTGGGTCTAACAATATAAAAGACAAAATAAGAGAGAAAAATACAAACAAACCCTACAACTTTGAAAATTCTCAGCGTAAGTTAACAGTAGAAAATACAAATGACACAACATCTCCAACGTAAGAGTACATTATTTACTCATATATTTACATAGAACTGATTATGATTTTGTACATCACAATCTTCGGCTCTCTACCCTTAACAGAACTCCACAGAGTTCACTCGTTATAGATCTAGAAGGCCTCAACACTGGCCTGCAACGTCTAAACCTGTGCGCAGTGAAGAACAATAGCTCGTCGCCACGTCACAGGTCTCTACAACGATTGGTCTCCACTGCCCACAAGCTGCGACGCTGCAGGCCAGTGTTCATGCCTTCTAAGAGGATTGGTCTCGCCTCATCCCCCGCCACACACACATACACATTTGACATTAACTCGCGTCACAGACATACACAACAAACAAACAAAACCAAACAACACGACAATAGTAATATTGTTGCAACTCTAGGTTAGGCGCTCAACGAAAAGGCAGGCAACTCAACACAGTTTAACAAGAAATAAATAGTTGTGTTCATTCACTAGGACTAACACATAACATCCTTCAGCTTCCTCAAAGTCTTACTACTAAGTATACCAGTCCTTTGCTACTTAACCCGAATGTGGACCAACGACAGCCTTCCCCGCTTCGCTCCCAGGTCCCTACTACAACCTTCAGGCAGCACAAAAGTTGGCCTCTTAGTTTCCCAAACATTCAGACTCTTCACAATCCCTGATGCACTGTTCTTCTCTCCATTCTAGTCTCTTCCTGTTTACGTTCAACAGTGCGCTAGTGCGCAATCTCAAGCACTGGTGCAAGGCAGGGTTACAACAATATGTTAAAATAGATAATTGAAAAACACGTCACTGTAAGATAAATGACACGTTTCGTTAATAATCCAGTGTTTGTTCCTATTACTAGAGCTAGTGTTGTACGTATTGAATGAAACGGCTTCACCTTCTACACCAGCGGTTCTCAACCTTTTAAGCTCGGCGACCCCTTTTTACAATCCCCCACTCTGCCGCGACCCCATCCCCACCCCACTCTCACACAGCAATAGAAGAATAGACTAAAACAATCCAAATTTTCGATGGTCTTAGGCGACCCCTGGCAAATCGTCAATCGACCCCCAGGTTGAGAACCCCTGTTCTACACTTAAAAAAAAAAGCCACCAACAATTCACTTTTTTTTAACGAATGTTCCCTGAGATTGTGCCAGCCTCGTATTGGATCCGTCGTCTGTCTCCCTCGTTTTTATACAGAGAGTAATAAGCAGAGGGAAAGCCCTCGGGGGGGGGGGGCAGTGGTGTTGAATTCAGTCTAATAAAGTCGAACCCTGAGCGGATCCTAGAATGTGAGTAGACTTATCAAACCGTGTGGGTTGTTAGTGTAGAAGCGGGGGTTTCATACCACGACATAGTCACTCCCCTCACAGAAATTAAAATGAACAGATAAAAACAAAATGAACAGATACAAACAAAATGAACAGAAAATCAATTGAACAGAAAATGAAATGAACAGAAAACAAAACAAGCACTAGAAAAAAAGAATACTTTTTAAAAACTAACCTTTTTTTAAAGGAATGAAACGCGAACTACTGCTATTTATTTGAAAATTATAGGGTTTAGCTCCCTTTCTGCTATACAAAACAACATTAATTAATTAGTACTAAATGATTAATTAATTGTTTAATTTTTGGATGGATTCGTGCATTGTTATCGACTATGAATAATTATGCAAAATTTCAACTTGTTCCTAGAATGGAAAGTGGGAGGTAAAACGCGTCGAAACGTAATTAGGGGATTAAATCCATATATAGATCCACAACTCTCATTAAGTAGCATTTATTCCCAATATTTCGATATGAAAATAATTAAGCATCAGCAACACAGAAACTAGCTATTTATTAATTTTTTAATTGATTCATGTCTTGTCAGGTTCAAGAAATAATTTTGTAAAGTTTTTACTTGATCCGACAATGGGAAATGGGTGGAAAAAACTTTGTACCAGACAGACAGACAAAGTGAGTTGATATAAGCTTTGTAATGAACAGAAAAGAAAATGTTCAGCCTTTTAAATAAACAGAAACAAAATAAGATTAAAAAGAAAACACCTACTAGAGATGAGACATTTTGAGATTATGCATACATCCGTAGATTATGACGCGCTCTCTGCAACAGTATTGATGACGGACATACATGTGTGTATTCTGTTTGACCGTATTGACCTTTGTTGAGCTCGTGATTTCGTTCTTGACGGACTGACCTGGCTGGGCTAATTAGAGATGTTGAACACATGCTTTGCTAAAACGTCTGGTTTGAATTAATGGTGTTAGGAACATGTCAGGATCTATATAATGGCATGGAGATAGTTAATAGAGTTAGAATTTCTTCATTGCTTTGCTGTGTGGTACGTGGGTGATAGTTAGAAAGAAAACAACTTGAAAACATGAGAGGCTCAGTATATTGTAATAACTTAAGTGAGGCAACTCAACGAGACATATACGTTTATTTACACGACATCACAGGTACACAAAACAACATCTATCTTAGGCACAATCTTTTCACCTCGGCTCTCAACTTGGGAGGAACTCGTTCTCTTCTCTTCCTAATGTTGACATCATAGACATAAATAAATATAGACTGGCCGAAGGAAGTAACTTCATGTAACTTGAAAACATGTATATCTATTGTATTCGGATTTCCGAATTATGAAACATTGCATGATCTTCATTCTTAAAGATTAAACAAAACTACACTGCCTCCTTATTTACAATATATGTAATACTTATATAGGTTATGGCTGAAATAGATATGAATACTTAACTTTTATACTGCTCATATATGCTGTATAATAAAGTACACAAAATTGCAAGTCACACATTTTCGTTTCATAAAACTCTTTAATCGGCCAGTCTATATTTATTTATGTCTATGGTTGACCTCCTTCCCAGTCTAGTCTATAACAGTGCCCACCTTCTGCACTAGCTTAGATGGCGGTGCGCATGGCAGAGTTATAACAATATGAACCAAAAAAAAAAAAAAAAGTAAAATTCCCCTTTCAGACCTTGCGATCTATATGGCAGATGATTTTAAGGTCATGTGTCTCTATAGTTAATGTTTAACGAGCAGCTTATCATGTTGCAAGCACAACGACCAACCCCTTTTACTTTCTCCAACTTAAGTCATGTACCTGAAATTCAAAACCCCAGACTTCACCGAGACTCTAACCCGGGACTCCAGGTTCGGAAGGCAGGCGTCATGCCCCCCCCCCTCTTCACGTCTCAGTACAAACATGCCTCTATATTAGATCTGATCGTTACGCCAATTTGTTAGTACTCTTCATACTAACTCGCCAAGTGGGAGAACAAAAAACAACACAATGAAACATTGCACTCTATTCAGAAGAAATGAAGAAACTAAAAGTGAATAAAATAAATGAGAAATGGACAGGCTCCCGAGAAAGATGACGCCTATTTTTAATAAGTTAACCCGACAAGACCAACGTCTAATCTTTCGACTCAGGACCGGACACAACAGAATGAGACGACATATGTACCGGAAGCTCAAAATTGGAACCAGTGAAATCTGCCCATGTGGAGTGTCACCAGAGAATGCTGACCACGTCCTCCAAAACTGCTCTCTTTACCAAAAGGCCGAACAAGACACTGGCCCCAAAACACCTCAGTAGAAAAAGAAAACTATATGGAGAGCTCCCTGATTTGGAAACCACTGCGCAGTTCATCTCATGTATTGGTCTAGTCATCTGAACGCTCCAACATGAAAATGAGAACGAGGAAGAAAAAGAAAAATACTAATTGGACTTGGCAGTACTTATGTCCCTAGCACGTGAACTGAGCTTATGTTTTTGGGTTGTTGTTTTTTTTTTTGCCCTTAACACAATTGTAGATTTTTATAACAACGAATGGCCGTATATGCCGAGTAAGAAATGTCAGGCATTAGCTTCGGATTGGGTATATTTTTAATTATTTGACATTCAACCATCACAAGAAAAAAAAATCAAGCTAGAATTATATTATTTTATTTGGTGACTAAATAGAATCACTCCATGAGTATATGTACAATCAAATAATAGATAACAAGTTCATCCTCCAGTAATTTGACCCTCGTCGGTACTGATAACAAAGGAAATACTTATTCATGTTTCGGGCCATGATCTCCTTAGGAAAGAGTCTGAGGTTGATACACGAGGGCAGCCTTTTCGGTAAGGCGTAATGTTTATGTAATTTATTTTAGAGGACTAGTGTCGGTGTGTACACCAGCTTCTTACTTCAACAATGTCAACGTCAAATCCTCCTCCTCGTCGTCGGTGAAGAGATCGTTGCACGTCTTGATTTTATTCAACTTGTCATTCGGTTCATCCTCATTGTTATTTTCCAACGTTCTTTGCGCGGGGTTGCTCCGATTCCCGTTTCCCGAAAGAATTAGAAAATCACATTGAAACGTATTCTTAACGGGAAATTCAGTTTTCACTGTTGGACCATCCAGGGCGTTGGCTGAATGGCCAGAAGTTGATCTTTCTCCGATAGATGAATTAGAATTATAATGAGGCCATGGAAAGGGCTGGCCATTGCCCCTTTGACTGGCTAGGAAATCACAGTGATCTATGTTCCCTATTGGGGACGTGTCCCAATTGTTTAGGGTGTGATCGTCTATTCCTGAATGGTGTATACATTTTTTAGATGATGTTTCTGCCGGCGTGTGTAAACAAGCTGTTGAGACGGCGTATTTCGGGTATTTATGATCCGTTTCGGAACTGTTCATGTGCTTTGACGAAGAACTCTGAGCTGCGTATTCTAATTCTGAGGCTTTCGTGTGTTTTAATAAATTCTGGAATGGGGTGAAGCCGTTTGGAGGAAGTTGTATTTCATTGGAAGGGTGTTGCACGTGACCTAATTGTTCCTGTGCGGTGCTGTCGCTAATGATATCAGAAGGTGGCTTATCGCGGCTAAAGATGCAGTCGTTAGAAGAAGCGGAGCCTGTCGAGCAGGTCAAGAAGTCGCCCATAAGTCTAGAACAACCGGTGGGTGCGCCATTGACCATCGAAGTTGTTTGATGGGCGGAATACGTGTCAACAAACGTACGAAGTTTTTCTTCGGTTAGAAAGTCATTGTTGCAGTTGTTGTTATAGACATCAGCAGTTGGCGTTGCGTGCGTATCAGAGCATAACGCGACGTCCAGTCGCAGTTGTAGGTTACTGAACGACTCTTCTGTTTCATTGAAGAGGTCGTCCGTGTGGTCAATGCTGTTGGCGTCATATCGAACCGAGGAGGATACGGTTGGGATGTAATGCAGCTGGACAGTTCCCACTTCTGCAGGCTCCACCCTTCGGTCATCGGACATGATGACTTCCATGTCCTGGACCTTGATCTGCACACCGCAAGCTGCCTGCGCTCTCTGGGGTTCTGTCTTAGGCGCCGTCTGTGGGATGTAATGAATGGTGTGAGATCTATGGAGCTTGGAGCAGCAGGTGGACCTGTGGCTCTGATGTCTGGAGACACGATGCTGGCTTTTTTGGTGGTAGTGCGGTCTGTTATAAAGGCAGTTATGGTGCTGCCTGTTGTAGTGCCGGTGGTTCGGGTTTCGGCAGACTACCGCCTTGGCGCGCTGAGATTCTTGACCTGAATTATCAAGATTAGAATCAATCGTTCGATTAAGAACATTGGCTGAATCATCTTTACTCATCAGAGGTTCAATCACCGTTGATATCCGGGTCTCTTTAGCACCGATTGTTTTATTTCCTCGATGCCTTCCGAGAATTCGCTTCAGTTGGGGAAACGTCCTCGAGCGCTTGGAAAGTCTCTTGACGCGCTCCGCTTCCTTCTCGCTGTCATCGTCTCCTATCTCGGCATCTTCTCCGGTGCTGTCGTCGTCATCGTCGCTGAGGTGGTAGTAGCACTCGCCCTTGTCCCCTCTGCAAAAGTCCACGTCGGAGCCGTCGATGTCGTCCAGCTCGAGGTTGGAGTCTGCCTCGGGCTTAGAGGGCGCCGTGAACACGGCGTTCTTCTTTCGGCAGAACGCCAGCAGGAGCCCTGTCGCGGAGATGGTGATGACCAGGAACAGGGACATGAGCGCCACCACGGCGATGAAGGAGTACTGGGCGTGGGACTCGATGAACGAGGCCCTGTCGTCCCCGGCGAAAGAGGATGACGAGGAGGACGACGACGACGTGTGGGCCATCTCCCCGCCGGCTTGGCCTATCGCTCCGGTCACGTTTTTGACCACGGTGGCGGACAGGGCCGTAGCGTGGTGCAGGTAACTGATGGTGCTGACGGGGCTCGTGTCTCTCCTCCTAACCTTGAGCAGCCTCATGCCGGATATCCTCGCTAAAGACAACGGCCTCATGCCGTGCAAGCCAAATAAGTTCATTTTGTATTCTCTGCATGGGCAATAAACCCTTGGCACCAAAAATCAACTAACGCTCTTGCTGAACAAATTTCAGTATTAACTTTTTTTTTTACATTCCCATTGACAGTATCTGGGAAAAATACAGATAACTAATCCTGTCAGTCAACACACATTTTGATACTAAATTTATCTTTTCAAAATTTCATTCTTTATCAAAGAAGGGCTCCAACTAACATGGCTTCACCTTCGGGCTTGTTTTATCCAAGAGATTGCGTGTTTAAATAATCTTCAAGCTCTAATCCCGGATGAAGAGAAGAGTGTAATCCTAATTGGCATGAAAGCACGAAACCCATCGCTGAATATCAATATCCACACTCAGGAGTTATTGACTGAGTCTGTTTTATAAACCACGGACAACTTTGTGGCCAGAAGTGAGTTATCAATGATCGATCAAAGACGAGGATATAATAACGAGAACGTCTGATGTTTGATTCGTTTGAAATTTGAATGATGACACTTGGAATAGTCTGCAACCCTGTTACATTTTGTCTTGCAACTTGTTATATTTCGTTTTGTAGCTGGTTACATTTTGTCTTGCAACTTGTTATATTTCGTTTTGTAGCTGGTTACATTTTGTCTTGCAACTTGTTATATTTCGTTTTGTAGCTGGTTACATTTTGTCTTGCAACTTGTTATATTTCGTTTTGTAGCTGGTTATATTTTGTCTTGCAGCTTGTAAATTGTATATTAACCAAGCCTGAAAAGAAAGAAATGGACATGTATTAACAGACCAAGTTATAAAATAATTTCCAAAAGCCGCTTAATTTATACCTGTTATATCTTGTATAAAATAAATCAAATACCAGTTTGACTTTTTAATCATTCATTCGATTCAGGCTAATCACTTTGTAAAATACCAACTTGACTTATCACTTTGTGAAATACCAACTTGACTTATCACTTTGTGAAATGCTAACTTGATTTATCACTTTGTAAAATACCAACTTGACTTATTACTTTGTAAAATACCAACTTGATTTATCACTTTGTAAAATACCAACTTGACTTATTACTTTGTGAAATACCAACTTAACTTATCACATTGTAAAATACCAAATTGATTTTTCATCGTAAACATTGCGAGTCCCCCCCTATCTCTATGACTGGCGTCAACTAATTCGTATCTCTCCTCCTTGTAGTCTTTGTGGTTTGCCATAATTGTTTATAGTAGTTTTCTTTTCAGACGTAGCGATCTGTAGGGCAGATTATGCTAAGGTCATCTGTTTCTTTGGCCAACGGTAAACGAGGAAGTAATGTGGCTAGCAAAACGACCAACCGCCTTTACTTTCCCAAAGTAAACCCAGGTGCCCATTTGAGTTGGGTGGACTCAAGACTTGTTCTAAGAATCCCGAAATTCAAAATCCCAGTCTTTACCGAAACTCGAACTCAGGACCCCAAGTTTTAAATCCAAGCGCTTAACCACTCAGCCAGTAGGTCACCAAATTTAGATTCTGCATTGCTAAAAAAAAATGCACAAAAAAGAAATAATTTATCAATGGTTCTAGTGTTGACCAGATATAGCGAAGACTATTTATGGCATTGCTCCATAGTTGTCAAAAAGAGAGAAGGCTTCCCATTTGAACTAAAGCTAGAGCTATCCATTAGAGTTGGGTCAACTCAGGGGCGCCCATAAAACCATGAATTCAAAACCCTAGTCTTCATCAAGATTCGAACCTGGGACCCCACGTTCATAAGCCAAGCGCTTAACCACTCGGCCACCGCTCCCCCTATAATTGTTTGTAACATCAGAAAAAAATGGGTTGATTTCAATTGAAATAATTACTAGCGCAGATCCGTCCAATTATCTTTTTGAATTTGTTAATTAATCCCAGCCTTCTACAATGTAATCAAACACTTGAACAAATCTCTCTTGACATTTCGCTAATTTTTTCAGATTTAAATGAGCTTTCAATACACCTGCTGGGATGATCATAAAGTATCAGTTTGCAAGAATTGGGTTGTTTGGTAACAAGAATCTATGTTATTTATTTTATCTCAGGGGAGGCTACTAGGAACAGTTTTGTTGGACAAAGAAGCATTATATTATTAACTGGAAATAAATGATCAGGTCTCTTAAAAATTTAACTGAAGTAAAATTTCGAAACAAATTTTTTTTTTCATAAAAACAAAATTTTGCTTTTTTTTTTTTTCCAACCACCACGACATTCGATTCTACTTCAACGGCTTCCTAACTTTAATTTCTCCCAATGTGCATGCCTTTAGTTGGCATCTTTAAAAAAAAAAAAAAAAAAAGAAAAAAAAATTCTAAGTCTAGAAGGTTTCCCATTTGCATTGATCCAGATTGGGAAATCCTATTTTTAAGCACATCAAAGCTGATGCCCTGGAATTGTGTGCTTTGATCGCGCGGTAATTGAGAAACATGTTTTAACAAAATAAAAAATCAACCTATATTTTTTAAAATAGTTCTTTTTATGTTAGACTATAATTCTACAGTTCTTGTATATACATTTTTAAAGCCTCGGGCTATACCTTTGAGACCAAAAGAAACTCCGCTGCCGAGGACAGACGCAGACGGCGAGAAGAAAATCTTAATCGACCACCGGCGGACAATGGTTATGCTTGCCCTGGATGAGGCAAAATATGTAGGTCACGGTTGGGATTGAGTGGCGGCGTGAAATATTGCATTCCTCATTAATCTTCGGATCATATTATATTATATTATATACATCTAGACTTCTTATCTTTATAATATAATTCTACAGTTCTTGTACATATATCAAAACTTCTTATTAGAATTATTAAAACAATTAGAACCGTCTCCTTCAAAAAAAAAGTGGCTAAATGATATGTTGACTATCAGTGCGTTGTGATATTATTGACTATTAAACTAATTTGCTCAGGGTAATCTCCCAAATAGATACATTTATTGTAATTATTGGAGCGGTGGCTGAGTGGTAAAGCGCTTGACTCTCCGAAACCTAAGGTCCCAGGTTCGAATCTTCGTGAAGACTGGGATTTTTAATTTCCGGATTCTTTTTTTTTTTGGCGCCTCTAAATTCACACAGCTCTAATGGGTACCTGAATGAGTTGGGGAAAAGTATAGGCGGTTGGTCATTGTGCTGGCCACTTGACACCCTCGTGGGCCACAGAAACAGATGACCTTTACATCATCTGCCTTATGGACCGCAAGGTCTGAAAGGGGAACTTTTTTTTCCCCTCAACATGAAACAAATATATTTATATTACAGGGTGGAGCGATTTCACGACAGCAGTGGTTCTGATTCTGAAGGGCAAATCGTATAATTAGTACAAGCAGGGCCGGCCTTAGGCATTTGGAGGCCCCTAGGCGAAGCGAATAGGATGGCCCTAAATGAAATAGGAAACCCCAAAAATGAAGGTCGAAAAATACGCAATGAATTAAAAAACAATCTTCCTCTGCCTGTACCTAGGTCAGCAAATAAATGAAATACCTATAGCACCGATTCATGTTCATCAGACTAGAAAAACAAAACGTTCCGACATTTCACCAAAAGGAAGAAACAACTTATGTAATCTAACAAATAGATCTAAACATTTGTGAATACATTTTGAATCATACAGGCTCAGAGCGATTCTAGAAGCCATCGAGTTCCGCTGAAGATTTCTTTCATGTTTCGCATTTTTTTTCTAAAAAAAAAAGTTTCTGTGAGTCCTATGCGAGGCCACCACCAATCCGAGGCCCTGATTTGCCTATGCCTGGTTTGCCTATGCCTAAGGCCAGTCAGGGTATCACGAAAGTATATCCCAATACATTATCAGTATGCAAGGTAAAGAAGAGTTTACCGTATATGTTTTGAATTTCGCGTTTTGTTTTTCAGGTGAGCTGGTAGTCACAATTGTATCATATTGACCCATTACTACAAAAAAAAAAAAATAACCCAAAAATTTCATGTTATCGGATAACGCCTGGCGAGAGGTTTAGGTGTTTGAGGTTAGTACTGCTGACCTTCCTCTTTGTGATGGGTACTTGGTGATAACTGTTTGCTGGCGGCCAGCTCTCTCCAAGATATATGTTTTTTTACTCCGCCTGCTAATGTATGCACCTTTTAGAACTTCTATAGCCCTGAAAATATCGAAATGTACTTCAAATTCTTTAGCCGAACTTGAACTCGAGACGTTTGGTTTCGGGGGCTGCGTTTTGTTACTTGGCCATCACGTCCCCATTTATATAAATTGTAGAGACGCACTTTCTGCGAGATTGTGACGGCACCACAGACCTATGTATAATATATCTAGACTGGACATGGAGATCTTTTAACACTACAAAAAATGTCGTGAAAAAACTTTTTTTTTAAAGTTGAAACAAGGCTTTGTTTTGTAAAGTAGTTATAAGAAGTAAGATTTTTTTTTCAGCCCTAACCTATGTAACATATAATATAATGTTTAGATCTAGATCTAATTACTAGTAATTAAACATCGAACATAAAAACACTCTTGTCTCATAATTATTATTTGGCAATTTTTAGATACATTAAAAAATCAATCGATTTCGATAAAGTATCTTAATGGAAAGTAAAAGGACATGACTTTATTTCATGAATTTTCGTGAATATATAGTTCTGTGATTAATGCATAACAATCTATTTATATAGGTCTGTGAGTCGATCAATCGCGGATAAGAATTTGTTTCTGTTTTCCAGTCTAGATATAACATATATATATATGGGTCTGCGGACGGCACTAATTCAAAGCGAGACTGTAACTTATATAGAAATAAACAGATAGTTGAGGTTAGACTTTCACACGAGCAACAGTTTCTATTATAGTGAATACAGGCTAGACCGTTTTAGTTCTGAGTTATACATTCATATTTGATGTACGCTTGTGGATTATAAAAAAGTTCCCCTTTCAGACCTTGTGGTCTACAAGGCAGATGATGTAAAAGTCATCTGATTCTGTGGCCCACAATTAAAGAGTGTCATGTGGCCAGCACAACGACCAACCGCCTTTACTTTTCCCCCAACTAATGCCAGGTACCCATTAGAGCTGGGTGGACTCAGAGGCGCTCGAAGATCCCGAAATTAAAGATCCCAGTCTTCACCAGGATTGTGGGTTATACATTCATTATCAATGTCTTGATCTGTAAGTTTGTTACTACGAACTCAAGAGCAGTACCACGCGTACAGAAACACGCAATCAGTCCTCTGATCATCACAAACTCTACAGACCCAAATTAGGCATATTACAAAATCTTATAGACATTTCTTTTTCATACCCACCCGGTCATATCGACGTGTATTACTGACTGATATTGATCTAGCGTTATCAGAAACACAAGGAAAGCGTGTGATGGTGACGTAATATAAAATGTGTTGTTTTTTTCCCCCCGTGAAATGTGGAAGAATTCAATTTCCATTTAGTCGTTTCTTGTAGAAAACAACGCGGGTTCGTGATGTTGATCGTTGCCTCGTTGATCACACAGACGGAATTTCTTTCTCTTCAAGTCGAAATCTTCCCGAAGACATAGATCCTGGGCTCACCAATCATCATTAGACCCTCTGTCACCATTAGTCATCTCGGCATTGTGTATGCAAATATCCATCTCCGCCCCCCCCCCCCCCACTCCTCTCCTCTGCCAGGAGAGGCCAGCTTGACCGTTAGTGTCGTGGGGGCGAAGGATCGTTAGTCACGTGACTGCGCTGTACTTAAGCAATATGTAGAGTGGACAGAAAACATTTCTCAAGCGAAAGAGAAGCGCAGTAATGATCGCGTAGAGTTCAGAGTTTCTCAAAATGTCTTTCTCATCAAAACTGATCATAATTTAAGACAGTGTTTCCCAAACCTTTCCTTTAGGGAACACCTCGCACATTCTTGGTATTTAGCGGAGAACTTTGCTTGTTGTTTTAGAGAGATTAATTCACGTGGTGACCTACTAATTAATTATTCCAGTAGTTCTTCAAGCATCTATGCAGGCCTAGCGGAACGTTATGGTTCCGTGGACCACAGTTTGGGAAACACTTAGTTTAAGATATGAGCTTTCAATGTAGAAACAACTTGCCAATTTTAAATTTGTTGAGGCGCTTATAAGAATTATAGATCTAGATGAAACATTTATGTTTTGAACAGTTTTTTTTTCTCAATTGATTTTGAATGGACGGTAATATCGAATATAAATAGTAAGTTGTTTCCTCTGATATTGATCCTCCAAATATCGCGTCATTTTGCCCTCACTGGCATAGAGTAAATCAGCTGGAGAGCTCTCAGGCAGGTCGAGCGACACTCATGTAAGGCCCAAAGAAAAGCCCTTGCCAAAAACGGATGCAGAAGACGAGCGATAAACTAAAATGGACCCCCGCTGGACAAGGGCTTAGTCTGCACCACATTTTATTGGTTACTATCGTCGCAGAGGCGTAGTGAGGGGCGATGTCCCTGGCGCTACCCTCAGGGGGGTGCCACACGTAGAGAGGCACTTATATATGTTCATGGTAAATGGGGGAGGGGGGCACAATAAAGTACTTTGCCCCGGGCGCACGTTTTGCTCTCTACGCCTCTGTATCGTCGATCAAGTTCTCCTAATGGTTCTAACATTGATTATCATTAAAATAAGGCGAAAGAAACATTGTGAAGTCATTCTTTCTTGCATACAATATTTTTCATTGTCTCCCCTTCTTATCTATGGCTTAAAAAGAATTTTTATTTTTTGAAATATTATCTTCCAAATTTAAATTTGGTCTTGGCAATCTTAGTCGTCAACAGACGCGCCATATTTTATTTCCTCATGTAGAGCCTGTTCACTAAAGCAGAGTTTCCCAAACTTTTTGTCCTCAACGGAACACTTCGCACATTCTGAGTATTTAACGGAACATTTCGCACATTCTGAGTATTCAGCGGAACGCTTTGCTTATTTTTATTTTTTTTAAAGAGATTAATTTACGTGGTGGCTTAATTATTCCAGTAGTTCGTGGACCATCTATTCAGCCCTCGCGGAACACAGTTTGTGAAACACTGCACTTAAGATTAAAAAATAAATAGATACATACACGGTCAGAAACATTTGCTCCTCGTCAGGTAAGGCCGGGGGCCTATAGGCCTATCAGTAGAATTTTTTTTACGCTTAATAATTTTGTTTTTTCGTGAGGAGGGGGGAATTGAAGCTGGTTGTTAGTGTTCCATTTTTGTTAAAAAATCTTATCATTCATTAGATATTATGAGTAAATTAATCTTTTAGAGAGTCATCGGATTTTTAAAGGAGATTTTTTTTTATTCATTTTTTTGTTACCTGTTTTAATATTATATATCGTTTTTATGCCTCCCCTGATATAGTCATACACCCTTGTTCCCAAACACCGGAAAGTTTCTTTCTCCAACAGTCTTTTAGTGGGAAACAAACAAAAAAACGGACTGACAAACAACAAACTACGTTCCTTAATAGAAAAAAAAAACAAGTTTCGATTTATCAGCAACCTGCTAGCAGACGTCAAATATCTAAGCGGGAAAAACACACGAGTAGGCGGCATCATGAGCAGTGACCATTACTATATTTAACTTTCACAATGGGTTTCGTCCACTCCCTACCTCCTTACACACACACACACGCACTGGCGGGAAAGAAAGTAAGTAGGTGTTCAAGGGGCTATACCTAGATTTGGAAGTCATTAGCTGAGTTGTATTAACGCCCTTGCGGAACCAACGACCTTGACTTTTACGGCTGTACGATGTTTTTTTTTTCTCTTGTTTTTTTTTTTTTCTCTTGTTTTTTTTTTTTTTCTCTTGTTTTTTTTTTTTTTTATTCTCTATTTTTCGAAATTTCTATCACGTTCGCTTGAACTGCGTTAAATTTGATAAAGGGGAGATAAATTGTGACGTAGAAGAGACGAAATCTTTTATTCTGAGTAGTGGCACCTGGGGGGGGGGTTGTCTTCCCATGTCGTTTAAAGACACTCCAACATGCTGTGTTTAAAATCAATATTACATCATTAAGGGAATGGAGTAATTTATTATGAAGTAGAGGGTTCTGGGGGGATCTATCTATCTATCTATCTATCTATCTATCTATCTATCTATCTATCTGTCTGTCTGTCTGTCTGTCTGTCTGTCAGTCCGTCCGTCCGTCCGTCCGTGTGGATGCTAAGTAAGGTAACCTAAGGAAAAGAGGTAAAATGAAAAGATGCTGAGATTTGAAATAGACTAGACTAAGCCACCCTATGATACATTGAAAGATATATGTGATTAACTAAATACAAATATATTATATAAATTAGAATGTAAGGTGTATGTATTTATGCTCCTCGTGGAAATCAACAACGCTCGACTAAACTTTATAAAACTTGGCGTGAATGTTCCTTAGATCGTTGCCTAGTCCATGGCGTGAATTTGTAGTAGGATGTAGAGTGGTAAAGCACCTGGCTTACGAACCAAGGGGTCCCGGGTTCGAATCCTTTAGTGAGACCACCAAACTCTAATGGGTGTCTGGCGTTTTTCGGGGCAAAGTAAAGGCCACAAAGCACCCTCTTTAACTGTGGGCCACAGTAACATATGACCTTAACACCGTTTGCTCTATAGAGCGTAGGGTCTTAAATGAGAACTAAACATTTCTTTTATGCGTCGCTATTTATTGACCAAGGCTAGGACCTGGGAGTAAGGACTCCTATCACAAAACGTAACGGCTAAACCTAAAGAAACATCTTTACTTTCAAATATTTTAAGACCTATCTGTTCAAAAATTGTAACTCTTGTGTCTATGTTTGTTATTATAGTGCCTTAGAACCTATTTATATTTGTATAGATAAATTAAATTAGTTAATATTATTATGCTTCTTGAATTTATAAAGTAGATTCCAAGTAAAGTTGTAAAGTTACCCTTTTAGACCTTGCGAACTATAGGGCAGATGATCTTAATAGTTAAGGTCATCTGTTTCTTTGGTCAACGGTTATCGAGGGTGCCATGTGGTCAGCACAACGATCAACCGCCTTTCCCCAACTAAAGCCAGGGTGGTGTCCTAGAATCCCGAAATTCACCGAGATTCGAACCCAGGACCCCAGGTTTGAAAGCCAAGGGTTTAACCACTCAGCCACAGCGCCACCAAAATTATACAGTGCTAAAAAAAGTCACAGAAAGGTATAAAACATATACATATTTGTTGAGTTTCTTAGCAAGAATAGCCGAAGAGAGAGAGAGACAGAGAGTGAGAAATTCTCCAAAGTGCTTGTCATCCTCCTTGAAGAGTCCAATGTTGAACCGGCGAACAGTTTGACCCCCGGAACAGAGGATCAGATTCTAATGACTAGACTGTGCCTGTCTTTGTCAACTTTACATTCAACTAAACCATGAAGCGAAGAATTAAAAAAACCCAGCGCCCAATAAACAACCCAATCTTCTAACACACAACTTTGAAGATGGTCGTGCTCTTTGTTCCAGACACAAACCAGGTGCCATGCTATTGACACCAAGATGACACTTTCACTATAGCGACTATGGCGAAACTTTAGAGACAATCCAGACACAGGCACAACTAAAGAAGTAAAAAAGACAAACAAACTTACACAATAAAGTACTAGTCTGGACTATTAGAAATGCATTCTTATTCTGATACCTAGAACTACATAATTGGCACGAGGACTTAAAAAACAATTCTCCTAGTAATTGCATCTATTCTTTACCTTTTATTAAAAATGTATTGATAATGCGTCCTGAAGACTATGTCTGGTGTGCCTTTCATCGCCTCTACCATATTTTATAATGTATATATATATATTTTACTTTGAAACATTATAACGGTCAAACTTGAGTTTTCCCAGCGTGATCAACGAGTAATTCTTTTCCCAACCATATACAACTATCAAATTTCTAGAAAAATCGTTAGAGCTGTTTTCGAGATCCGTGTCCATGTTCCACCTACCTAGAAGAATAGAGGTTTTGTAAAAAAAAATAAAAAATACGCAAGTAACTATATTTGCTCGAAATGTATACGATCTATGTAACAGAAAGTACACTATAAGCACCTAATAGAGAAGCCGACATTTTTACATATTTTACAGTAAATAATCTTTAAAGTTTAAGGTGGATAACCTCACAGCCGAAGAGTCTATATCGCAACAGAAGAAAATTGACTTGAAGCTATGAAAACCTCAAAACAGATGTTTGTAGTTGACATCCTCTAGTGTTAACAAAAATAATCAAATAAAAGTATATATTACTGGCGCCCACAACATCCAACAAAATGCCAGGAATTACTATCTGGGTTTATCCAACAAACTTGTAAAATAGACTAGACTTTAAGGTTTAGGTAATTATAGCAGAAATAATGCACTACGATCAATGCAAGTTGTTATGTGTGTTTAACCTCTTCGCGTTCCCCTCTACTGACACCAGGGATTTTATTCAAACAGTTGATCGAGGCATCGAGTGGTAAAGGTAGTCACTACTAGTAGTAACGAGACCGAGAGTCAAATCATGGTTTGAGATCCAGTATTCCACATTGAACTCCTTGCTCATCTCTTGCGCAAGTTGACATGACGCCAGCGCACTGCCATTAAGTTGTGAATTATTTCTGAAAACACTGCGTAACGCCCGGTTCTCGCGTTGTTGTGTGTTAGCGCCTGCATGTACATTTTTTGTTCCATATTTTAATGTATTTTAAAGAACCCCTTTCAGGCCGTGCGATCCATAGGACAGATGACGTAAAATACTACTTGTTTATTGGCCCATCAGTTAACGAGGATGTGAATTTGGCCAGGCCGTTTCAGGCCATGCGATCCATACGGCAGATGATGTAAAGGGCAATCTATTTATTTGGCCCATGGTTAACGAGGGTGTGATGTGGCCAGCACAACGGACAAATAACCTTTACCTTCTCTTACTAATATCAATCACATATCAGAGTTGGCAGGGCTAAAAAAAAAAGGTGTCTTTAAATCCAGAAAGTGCAAATCTCAGTCTTTGCCGAGACTCGAATTCGAGACCCTTCTGTTCGTAAGAAGAGCGCCTATCCACTCAGCCACCACGCCCTAACGTGTTTGAATGTAAAGTACATCTTCACGTTCAAACCTCGCGGTGATGTTAAGGAGATCTAATGCTCTGGCCAAAGCTTAACGAGCAGGTTGTCATGTGACCAGCCACAATGATCAAACGCCATTACTTTTCCCAACTAAAATCAGGTACCCATTAGAGTTGGTTGGACTCAGGGGCGAAAATCCCCCAAAAATTCAAAATCCCAGACTTCACCGAGATTCGAACTTAGGGCCCCAGGTTTGGACACCAAGCGCTTAACCGCTCAGCCACCGCATCCCCCTATTTTAATGTAATGTTTCAAAAAAAAAAAAAGTAAAAAAAAACATTTAAATGTTTAAACGTCATGTTTTTTGTTTTGTTTTTTTAGCTTTGAAATAGGGAGATTAAAAGAGTTAGATTTTCTAATTCAAAACTTTTTGTTTGTTCAAATTTGAACAATTCATCGGCTTCTTAGGGACAATGTTTTGACCAATGTGTGAAAGAATAACAGTTAAAGTCAAATAGAATAATATTTTGTTTTCTTTTACCTTCGCTCGTGAATCACATGTCTCTCTTGTTAGATACGTCCCCATAAGTGTTCACTACTTATAATTATTAGCCTATAAATAAGGCGTGGAAGATAACGGATCTATGGGCACGACATGGCCTAAATTGTGCCGATGTGCCAAAAAACTCAAAATTCGAACTCAAAACTCACAACTGATCTAGACATCACTCTAGCTGCATGTGCCACTCGACATTTTTACTTTATCCTCTCCCAGCTCCTCGCTCCAAGCTCATGTAGCGGCTTAGTTACAACAATCTCTCGTGCCGTTTCAAGTCGTTGTCTTTGTGAATCAATTATTTTCATCTCGCCACTATTGACAGCGTGAAGACGAGGGCATGGGATGGAATGTCAAGACATACGTTTGTTTACATTATCTTTTGACAGGATTCACGGCTTATTTTTAAAAACAATAGCTTTGTACACAAAGCTTATATCAACTCACTCTGTCTGTTTGTCTGTCTGTCTGTCTGGCAAAATGTTTGTACACGTTATACTGTTTTGTTACCCATATAGAGAATGTTAGCTTACTAAGTGGACATTCTTAAAACAAGCAAAGTATAAAGGAAAGAACCACACAATTACTTATATTTTACTGCTGCAAAATTTGTCTCCCATTTTATATATGCAACAAAGTTTATTAATTACCCCTAATTAATTAACTGATTGTTGTTTTTTTTTATTGATTCATGTGTTGTCATTGACTATGAGTAATTATACAAAGTTTCAACTCTATCCTAGAATGGGAAGTGGGAGGAATGACGTGTACAAGATTTGAACCAGACCGACAGAGTGAGTTAACAGACACTTTGTAACAAGCAATAAAAGAAAAGAATAATTAAAAAAAAAACAAAGGTTATTTACGAGAAACAACTGCTAATTACTGCAATTTATCTGAAAACTTTTAGCTTCCCTTTCTGATATATTAAACTAGATTAATTAATCGGTACTAAATGCTTAACTAATTAGTTTATATTTGAATTGATTCGTGTATTGTACTTGACTTTGAATAACTGTGCAAACTTTAACTTTATCCGAGAATGGGGAGTGGGAGATACAGAACCCAATAAGGTAGTTCAATCCATTAATACTTGCGCAACTCTCATTAAGTAGCATTTATTCTGCTTATTTCGATATAAAACAAAATAATTTATGACTAATAATTAATAAACTAATTAATTTTTAAAAACTAATTAATTTAAAAAAAAATTAATTATGTCTTGTCAGGATCAATAAATAATTGTGCAAAGTTTTAACTTGACCCGAGAATGGGAAATCGGAAATCAACTTATCCAAAACTTTTTACTAGACAGACAGGGAGACTGAGAGAGTGGATATAAAACTTTATAAAAAGATGTATATAACAAACCCATCTCTTTCGTTATATATCACAGTACTTTGTTTCATATCTGTCTCTCTAGCTCCTCACAGCAAATCTTGGCTATTATAGGTCTTATTACCAACAATTTCCAGTGTCTTTGAAATAGATCTAGCTATAGAGTATTTTCTTCTTTTAGAAACTACTGTATTTTGTTGTTGTTTTTTTTTCTCCTTGAATGTAATAATTGCCAAGGGGCGTTATTCTAACGACATGTCTGCAACTCAAGGACGGAGGTAAGGGTGTTCAATTGGGTAGAGCTTTAAGAGAATGTAGATCTAGAGCTACTAAGTTTTTTAATGTGCAGTGCCCTTTCACATTTGGTTGCTATGGAAACAGTGCCCATTGTTCGTTTTACATGTTTCGGATGTTCCCTCAGAATTGAAGATTATCCAAGTCCTTACCTTCTTCATTTGGGATGGCGGCGTGCAGGGCTTGAACCCGGGACCATCCAGAGCGCACACATCACACTCAGGCAGCTATCCGATTACATTCCAAAAATGCAATTTAGAACAATATTAAAAGTGTTTTTTTTTTTTTTGGGGGGGGGGGGGGAGGGGATGAGGGACTATGTGCTTTCAAAACAATGAGTCTCGGATACTGGATTTATTTTAGGAAGTATCTGAAAATTGCTGGCGACATGATGTCATATAGGTTGCGGAAAGAAACTCTTGAAGCACAACGCCTCATCGTGGGAAAGTTCTGAAAGGAAAATGTTCTTTACATTCAGTTACGAATTGACTTGTTCGGTTTTATTACGGTGATTGGGCATTGTGAGCCAGCCCTTCTTGAGGCCTACTAAATATGGATGCCATTATCGTAAGAAGAAGACTTTCGCTTGGTGGTTCCATGTCTACGTATAGCTACAGAATGAAGTTGAGCTCCGGCCTGTGTTAACTTACAACGCGTCCTCGACAACTCCGTCAGCATCAATCAGCAACATTTCAGGCCTGTCATGCTGCTAGCTTGTTGGTCACGTGACGTTGTTAACTATCGAATCGCGAGCTTCGTTACAAAGATTCCTCCCCATTTCACATGCATTTTTCAAGCTTCTTTTTTTTTCCAGTTTCATTTTTGGTATCTTTAAAAAAAAAAGTATTTAAGTGTTTAATAGTTAATAGTTGTAAAAGTGGTGTATTTTAATGAAAAAAACTGCTTGCATAAGTGATTTTAAACATTAGATTTTTCGCTTTCAGAAAATAAAAAAGTAGCGGTTACATCAGAACTTCGAATGGTCTAAAATATTGTGATGTCGCATTTGAACTATCTTTTTTAGTTTACGAGATCTAAACGGGACGGACGAACAGACGGACAGACATATTTTTTTCCTTTCTTTTTCGTTAGCAATAGCTTGCTTTATTATTGTTTTAATTACGTACACAACATCAATCTCTCACATCACCACACACAGTAAATGTAGATCTCCACCGCTTGGACCCTAGAAAAAAAGTTTCCCCCTAAACTAACCGGTTGGATGTCCGTTAACGTATCTCGACTGTCTTAAAGGCAGGGATAAGACACGCTGTATTTAAGACGAGACACAAACGTGTGAGACAGCTCAGGAGGGCCCGGGTGACGAATGTCGAGGAATCCCCTGACGAACGAAAGATCACGCAACAACGCTATTTCTCCCGGAGCACTCGTACGTCGTAGTGTATCAATTACTATTAGCACTTACACATCGATTACTTTCTCCTGGTGGTGTCAGAAGCAAAAACTACGACGAAAAAAAAAAACAAAACAAACCTCCCCGTACCTGCGGTTAGTGCATAGGGGAAAAAAAAAAGTGAAACACACACACACCACTGCGTTATTCCAAATATACGTAATTTCGTCTGCATGTTACAAGTTACTTTGATAGGTCAGGCGCTGAGTTGTGAAACAGTGAACTAAAAGTATAGGTCAGTGCACCTGAGTCGTGAGTGGGGAGGGAACGAAAACACGCTGTTCCACGTTTGGTGAACATTTTGGGAACATGATTTCTGAGCTATTTTTATAATGTATTGATTTTTTTTTTTAACTAGATGCACTTTTCATACAGTAGAGAAGAAACAAAAAATGATAACTCTAGTTAGTTTGTTAACCTTTTCGAGATGTGACATCCCATAATTTCGTTTTTATATGTCAAACATAACAGAGCCTAACAATGTTGTAAGCCTGTTCTCATACTTGCTTGAGGTTTAAAACTGAATTAAAAAAAAAGGACTACTTCGCGGTTCTCTAATTGATATTACACAATGTCACGCCATCAATCAGGAAAAAAAAAGAATAATTAAAAGGGACTTAAATGTTCATGGATGATGTTGACGGAGTTATCTGCCACGTGTAGTGATTAAATCTAACGCCGGCTAGAGTTCCACCCTTCTCTCTATATATATATATATATTGTGACGGTACGCACCGGTACGGCGGTACCTTTTTCAATGTTGTGAAAAAATTATTACTTAACTTGTATTTTAACGTCTATTATTAATATATTAGTAGTTAAAAGAAAGGCGATTCATCACTGAGTACCGGCACCTAATCACTGAGTACCGGCACCTAATCACTGAGTACCGGCACCTATTTTTTTTTTTTTTTTTTACAAAAAAGCACTATATATATACATAGGATCAACTTACATTAACAGCAAATTAGACCATTGGTAATTTCACTGTTATCTTTCGCGAAATAAATATATTTTATTTTTCTTAATCATTTTTGTTTTCCGAACGATCGCTTAATTTTATGTAAACCCTTCCCCACCTCTTTTGCTTCTTAAATTTATTATTTCTGGCAACTAAGTAGGTAAAGAATTACCATAGCATGCGCAATTTCTAAAGGTGCATGCACTAATGTAAGTCTGGAATTTACCAGCACTTACGAAGCAGCATCCAATTCGTTCGAACCCTAATTATTTCCCATTATGGACCACCAGACCTAAGCATACATCGGGAGATGGTGTTGTGTACTATTTGGTTTGTACACGTCCGCAGTCAGAGCGGGGTTAATGAAAGGCAATGTCTTTCGATTCCGAAGACTAAGGATGAGTGCAGTGTTTCACGTGATAAATGTAGCATCATCTGTTTTAAACGGAGCGCATTTAATGTTGGGAGTAAACCCATAAAGGAGTTGCGTTTAACGTTTGGTTTGAAACATCCTTTAACGAACAGATTTCAAATAATGAAAGAATCGAGTACAACATGTTTATTTATTCTCTATTCTCTGACACCACACTCGGAAATAATGAAAGAATCGAGTACAACATGTTTATTTATTCTCTATTCTATGACACCACACTCGGAAATAATGAAAGAATCGAGTACAACATGTTTATTTGTTCTCTATTCTCTGACACCAAACTCTGAAATAATGAAAGAATCGAGTACAACATTTTATTTATTCTCTATTCTATGACACCACAATCGGAAATAATGAAAGAATCGAGTACAACATGTTTATTTATTCTCTATTCTCTGACACCACACTCGGAAATAATGAAAGAATCGAGTACAACATGTTTATTTATTCTCTATTCTATGACACCACAATCGGAAATAATGAAAGAATCGAGTACAACATGTTTATTTATTCTCTATTCTCTGACACCACACTCGGAAATAATGAAAGAATCGAGTACAACATGTTTATTTATTCTCTATTCTCTGACACCACACTCGGAAATAATGAAAGAATCGAGTACAACATGTTTATTTATTCTCTATTCTCTGACACCACACTCGGAAATAATGAAAGAATCGAGTACAACATGTTTATTTATTCTCTATTCTCTGACACCACACTCGGAAATAATGAAAGAATCGAGTACAACATGTTTATTTATTCTCTATTCTATGACACCACACTCGGAAATAGTTTTCATCAACATCATTTCTGATGAAGTGGCGTGTCGGTCACGTTTACTCAGCCGACGTATGATATAGGAATGTCAAGGCCAATTGGTCATTGTGCTGGTCGCATGCAACTCGCGTGAACCGATGGCTAAATCAGCCTTTACATCACAGTGGAAGAACGTTTTAAAGCCTGAGGTCTTATAAATTTCCAAGAAAGGCCAGATCACCACAAGGAAAAAAAATTCATCGTGCCCAATGGAGCCAAGCTTCCTCGGTTTCATTTTGTACTGTCGTGAGTCGTAGTTTAGATGTGCCGGATATCGCCCCCGGGCCGTGGTTTAATGTGCATTTAATGTACATCAAATGCTCTATAAAGGGGTAGGTTTTAAAAGAGCTTAGTTTTTTTTTTCATGATTTGACTTTTTTATGCACGAATATTTCTGCTCGGGGAAACCAGGCCTTTTGACCGAAGTCCAGACTGAGCCTACAATAACAGATCAAACCTTATCAATATCATTACTGATCTATAAGAAGCCATTTTAACTTATAACCTGTTTTTATAGAAGCCTATTTCGGCTGCATCAAAAGTTCACTGCATTATTATTTTTGTTTGTTAAATTAACTTGAAATATTTCTGGAAAACAAGTCGATTGCCCCGATATTGTTTAAAAGAGCTGTACAAATTTGATATTCACTATGGCCTGTTTATTATTCCAGACAGGGGCGACAACAGCAAATCCCCAATCGGCTTTGGCCAAATATTGGCAAGATCACGTCTCTCTGCCTTCACCCAATCAGAGGCTCATAATCTCCAAGACAAATTGCGTAAAGCAGCGCGCGCTCGTAAACGGGATCTGGTAAATGAGAGTATGTGATACACACATTTGTTGTGGAAAAAAAATGGAGTGGCTCCAACACGGAGCAACGGGGATGTTAAACAAACAAGAAATAAATAAAACTAGTAATAACTTTTTTTTTGTTAAATCAAATAATCCAACCAGCACTCCAGACAGGCATCATTCATATATAACCACCAAAGAAAAGCATTCAAAACGTTTATAAAGGTAGTGAAATACTGTTTAAATCAAAGTTTACATAAGCTTGGAAGCGTGGTCGATAGGCCAAGTGCGCTTGAACTAGGCTTGGCTTGGCTACCTAGAAGGGTGCTCGAGGTTCGACACCCGACTTGTGTTTTACTGAGCGCCTAAATGCAGCACGGGAAATTAACTCCTAGATACCCCCTCCCCCCCCCCCCCCCCCCCCCACTGTTCCACAGATGAGATTGGACCAAAAGCACCATGCGCATGCAATAAGCATGAAAGTAGCGCTATATAAAAGCTATAATAATAAACTTGATAAAATTGCCAAAAATGACTTAGTGATAGGAAGGTTAACTGCTTTCCGATAGTAAGGAGCTCGAATTTAATTTAAAAAAAAAATCTTTTACAATTCACATTGTTCCAATGACAGAAGCGATGATATCGCTGTTGGTTTAAAAGGGAATTTCGGCAATTGTTTTCTTTTTATCTCTTGATGAAAGATTTGTCCTTTAACTTTCACCTTTTCAACTCTTGTTCGGTTCCCAAACTTAGAAGTTAATAGACTTTAGTTCAAACAGATAGATATATTAAACATACCCTAATGTCGTGCAAAATGCAAATGTTAACAAGTTATAAACTTAGCTAAGTAATTCCTTTTCCCAACTGATGCATGCAACTTGTTTTGGTTCTATCGAAAGAACATGGAAAAAGAAATGTGTCTTCAGCTTTTTTGACTTTTCCGATTAATTTATCAGATTATGATTTTCAATTTGAAAGTTAGGTTTCATTTCTATCATCTCACTCTTTCTGTCCATCTGGTAAAAAAATTTAAGACGGTTATTTAAGACGGTTATTTCTCCCACTCCCATTATTAGGTGTAGTTGACACTTTACACAATTATTTATTGTACCTAACAATACATGACTCAACTAAAAAAAAAATAGTCAATTAATTACTGGTACTTTAGGAAACCGTACAAGAGTTTAAATGGTATCAAAGAAAATAATTAAATCCTTCGAATTTCAGAGATATGGCTAAATATGTTTGATTTTGTCCTCTTAGACAATTGTACACGTTGTTTCTTCCACACCCAATCTTGGATCAAGTTGAAACTTTAGACAATTTTTTTTATTGTAATTAACATAACATGAAATCAATTAAAAATTAACCAGTTAGTCGATTAATTACTGGTAATTAATTATTTGGCTTGATATTGAAAAGGAGAAATAACTTCTACATTATTGACAGATATAGTTGTAAGTGTGGTTAGTTTTGGCAATGTCGTGGTAAGTCTAATCTATGCCACGGTTAAATTAGGTAACGTCATGGTTAGTTTAGGCAATGTCACGGTCAATTTAGGCAATGTCACGGTCAGCTTCGGCATCATGGTTAGTTTAGGAAATGTCTTCGTAAGTTTAGTTAATGTCATGTTTTGTTTAGGTGACGTTATGGTCAATTAAGATGTCATTCACAGTTAAGTTAATGTAATGGTCAGTTAAGGTAATGTAATGGTCAGTTAAGGTAATGTAATGGTCAGTTAAGGTAATGTAATGGTCAGTTAAGGTAATGTAATGGTCAGTTTAGGCAATAGCATGGTCAGATTAGGTGACGTCATGGCCATTTTTAGTATGGCTCGTAGGTAACGCCATAGTCAGTTTAGTTAATGTCATGTTAATGTTAAAGATTGGTGTCTTTATATCGTGGTCAAGGAAACAGTCAATAATGAGCTTACTGTAAACACCCGGCGAGGCTAGCGTTTGAGAATGGCACCTGAACCTTCTTGGATTTATTGATTTGAGCACACATGTTAGATGGCTTGAGATTGTGAGGGGGTGTAGTGTTTCAAAAACAGGAAATCTAATCTAAAAATCACACATTGTTTGCAAGTGCCGCCTTTTTTTTGTTGTTTGCTTTTTTTTTTTTTAAGATCATGTGTTCAGTTCAGTTCCATTAACCGTAAACTATAAATAGCTCATGAAAGTCTGCGTAGAGTCATTGTATTTGTCAGGTGCTGTGTTTGTGTTTGTACATACAAACAAACTTACACTTAAACAAGAAATGCAAAAACAATGCCAAGACAACACTAAACGTCGCACATTCTTTGATTACAGAAAACAACTATTTTCTTCTTTACAAATATTATTTCTAGTATACACTACACTCTTTTTAAATTAAAAACGTTTTAATTAGGATATTAGTTGAAGCAAAAATAGAGGAGTACATGAGACTAAATTTTACAGTCGACATTTAGTGTTTATGTTCATCGTGGCAAATTATGTAGGTCACAGTTGGGGACGAAACGTGACGTACTGCATTCTTTTAAATGTCCGTACTTGAAGACATTCGCCTTTATTTGTATTTATTTGACTAACTTTGGAAATCCTAACCATAAAGTAAACAATGTAGGCCAAAATGGATCCTCAAAATTGCCAACTAAATAAAAGTCACAAACAAAGACGAACTGAACCACTTTGATTTGGCAGTGTCCAAATGTGCACAGCCAGTATTATGTAACAATAACATTTCCTTCATTATGTACATCGGAATCACAAAAGCAAAATACTATCACTCATAGGTCTACCGCCATGTATGAAAATCTGCCATTAAGGTTTAAGGAGGCCTTTCACACTATATTTATAGGTCAGTGCATAGAGCTATTTAAATGTAGTGCCAGTATTATGTAACCTTTAAAAAAAAAACAACATTTCCTTCATTATGTACAACGGAAACACTAATAATAAAAAGGTTGCTGTTCGTAGGTCTTGCGCCATGTATGAAAATCTCCCATTAAAGAAGCCTTCACACTATATATATATAGGTCAGTGCAGAGAGCCATTTCAATGTAGTGCCAATGCAGCCAATTCTTATCAACGAGCCATTCATTCGCATTGAATTCCAGTCTGCCACTCTCGTGTTATCACTCGGTGCTTATGCTAATTTTCACGAGTCTGCTATTACGGGGTCTGAATTTATCAGCAAATGATTTCCGGCGCGGGGTACGCCCGTCTAAGCGCGATCCATCTTTTCTGCACATTACTGGATGATATACAATATGGTCAGGGAAAAAAAAAAGAAAAGCGCTGCAGTCAATTTATAAGAGTATCGATCGTATATGTTTCTAAATATAATTTTCATTTTTTTTAAATTTATAATGTTTACCCAAGGGAGGTTACTGACAATCTCGCCTTACATAGTACTTTACATTCTGTTAGGAATCGGCTATCCTTATGTAAATATTGACATTTTAGTATAGTGCGTCTCTTATGACGAATTTATATTATGATTAGAGCTCCTTTTTTATTGGTATGATAATAATAGAGCTCGTCTTGAAGCCTGAAGATGAAGAAGGAATGCAGGATTTCACTTGGTTACGAAGTCCTAGCAGTGATCTACATGTATTGCGTGGGCAGCATGGTCGAAAGACTAAGTGCGCTTGAACTTAACTTGTCTTGGCTACCTAGCAGGGGGCTCGAGGTTCGACACCCGACTCGGGCAGAGTTGCGTTTACTGAGAGCCTAAAGGCAGCACGGAAAACCAACTCCTAGATACCCCCCCCCCCCCAACTGGTCCACTATAAGCATGCTATAAGCATGAAAGTAGCGCTATACAAAAGCTATAATAATAATAATTGCCACAACCCGCGTAGAGAAAACCTATGTTTGCCGATGGTTGATTTAAGTTCTTTTTTCGCCGTCTACGCCAGTCCTCGACAGATTTCCATTTGGTCTTATATGTATCCCGCGGCCTTTGCAAAGGATCTCAATCTGTCTCGTTTCGAAGCCTCCTGCTGCCCGGTGCTTTCTAATGATATTATAAAGCTTTGCTTATAACTGACAAAATGGTTTTACATTTATTTATATTTTTTTTTCAGTGATTTACTGAAGACCTGAATAAACGATACTGCTTTCATAGGTTTTGGTATTGTATTACTTTATTTTGAGCATGTATCCCGTATGTGGGACTTCCTGTATACCAATGACTTTCTATTTTGGCAAGATGAAAGAGTGTCGGAGTAACAGTTATGCCCCTCTTACACCAAGTCCCTTTCAGGAAACGCTTTAAGGGTAGTTTCGGCGCCAACTTGCTTTAACTGAAATCGATGAGGGCACCTGGCTTCAGGCGGCTTCCGAACGAGACAGCTGGAGGCTTCTTACAAAGTCCGCGGGATACACATTTGAGACCAAAAGACAATCTACTGCCTATGACTGACGTTTACTGCTAAATGAGAACCTAAATCGACCATCGCCGGACAACCTTCATGTCTGCGCTGGGAGTGGCGAAATATGTAGGTCTAAGCTGGGACTGCTTATCCACGTGAAATACTGTACTTGTCTTTAACCTTCGGACTCGAAGACAAGCTTTATTAAAACTTAATTTGCGATACAAATGTGATGTAGGTACAAAAGGGTCAACATTTGCATCTGTGGTGTACTCGTGCAGAGAAATGTAAACACCAACAAGTTTTTCTAATTGGTCCTTGGTTTCTGTTAGCGTCAAGTTCCTATACAGAAGAGTAAATGATGTCTTGGAGATGGAAACTCTGAAATAATAACAGCAATAACTACAACTCCCTGTTGTTCACGCCTCAGACTTCTGTGCCACTATGGACGGCATTTCGTGTGAAAATGCGTAAGTTCTATCAGCTGACGGTGTCGCGGGTTCGATTCCCAAATTCAATCAACAATTTTATTTTTTTTAATTTTTATTTTATTATATTTGAAGTTTAATAATGGAGGTATTGTCTTTAAAAAAAATATATGTTTAAACAAAAAATTCTTGTTAAAAAGACAATACCTGATTTATACAACTTATTGAGCGATTGTTTTTCGCTTAATAACTAATGAGTGTTAGATTAAAAAACAATGTGCCTCTCTCTATTTCAATTATCACTTTAAAAATACTCAGCGCAGGCCCAATGAAATACACTATTTTATAGACCAGTGATGCCCAGCCTAATTCGACCTTCGGGCCATTTTAATTTCCAACTCTCGTGTCGCGGGCCACATGACAGAAAAGATACAAAAAAAGTAATGAAATGGAACTACAACTATTTTATTAGAAACCCGTGGATCTAGCACTTACATTAATTAGTCAGATGTTTGAAGTTTATCTTTTTTTCTACCCTTCGGAAAAATGGCTTCATTTCTCTACTTAAAATGTGAGCAACATTATATCTAGCTTAACCGTCTCTTTTTTGGCAACTATATTCAATCCTTCAATCTCTAGGTGTAGTTTGACAATATTTTATTCGCGGCTCAAATCAAGAATGCTGCCATTTTTTTTTATACAACCATACTTTCTTTACATATCAAATACATTGGCTTATTATCATTCTCCAGAAAAAAGTAAAGATCCGTTCGCTTTTCCTGTTAGATTTATACATCTAGTCCCATTTCATAAACACAATGTCAAAGGTCATGGTAGCAATCCATCAGAGAAAAAGTAAGGGCGCTAACGTATGTAAAAAAATAACTTTATCAACCCTTTGGAGAGGGGATTTTCTACACTTTATGCCGTCGTTTCGGCGGGCCGGATGGAATCACTTCGCGGGCCGGATCTGGTCCGCGGGTCGTATTTTGGGCATAATTGTTATAGACCAAAAGAAAATCCACTACGGAGGACAGCCGTGGACGACGATATGAGAACCTAAAGCGACCGCCGACGGACAACGGCTATGTCTGCGCTGGATGTGGCAAAATATGTAGTGCGTATCCGCGACTACATAACCGTCCTGTGTTTAATTTTCTCATTAATCTCCGGACTTGAAGAAAAGCCATATTGTTATATGCATTAAAAAGAGGTTGTCTTTATTGTTTTAAATTAATTTTAAACTCTTTTCGTTAAACCATGTTGAAGTTACATAATATATTGGTTAATAGTGGCTATAACTAGGTCTAGATAACGAAATCATCAAGGAAGTTAAACAATAGCAAGTGTCCTCAAAGGGAGACAACGCTTGATAATTAAAAGAATTGAAACGGTAATGAAGTTGGTCTCCTTTAATTGCTCGGCGCATCATGACGAGTGTTGGCTTCATTAACGACCGGTCAATGTAATGTCATTAAAAATCTATTCTCGAGAACCCAGCAGAGTCAACAAGTGCAGTGTGTTGATTCCAATCGTTAAAACGACATGAATCAGTGTCTGTATTCTAGAGTTACAGAACTTTTTGATTTGAACCCTTCCACGTATGTATTTATTGAACAACAAGCAAAACAAAACATTAACACAGACCAGAATTAAATCATCAAAAAATCTCTATTTGACGGCCTTGGATATTATACTGTTTTGTATAGCTCCAAAGGTTCCAGAAAAGTTAGTACATGCTTATATAATTGCATGTATCGCAACACATGATAGGATAATATTGATACGATTAACGAATTGTTTATTTATTCTATTTTCTATTAGACTCTCTCAATCTTCCTAAGTAAAAAAAACAAAAAGGATTTAATTAAAATTTGATTAGAGAACTAGATCTAGATTCCGCAACGGTTTTGAAAGGACTATCGCGTTCTTCGGTCTTCAAAGGACTCTCTCGTTCGGGAAATTCTAAATGTAAGGAATTATAAATTCAAGAGTTTAATAAATTAATATTCAGCACATCGTCCTATAAGTAAAGGAGTGAGGGGCGGGGGGGGGGGGCCGGAGTTAAAAGAAAATTGTTCCACTGTTTTTTTAATCATTCATTTAGTATTAAGAGAAAACTAACCGCTCCATTATCTGTGTTAAGGAGATATTGTCTTTTTAACAAGAAACACATTTTTAAAATATATTTTTAGAAAAATACATCCTTTATAAACTTCAAATATAATAAAATAATTTAAAAAAAATGTATGCATTTGGACATCGAACCCGTGACACCGTCAGCTGATAGAACTAACGCATTTTCTGATTCGGCAAGCGAAAAAAGGCATGCGTGTGCGATCATTATTGGTATGTTCATTATATGGACATTTAGATCCAACACTAGACCCAAAGTTCTGATTTAGAACTCCTAAGATCTAGTCTAGACTTCTAGATCTAGAATCTAGATGTAACCTGGATTAGATTTACTTAAAAATATAAGCAACGCTTTTATACTTCAATAGAGTTGAAGCAACTTAAAATTTACTTAGCTGTCTCATAATTACGGTCATACGCCATGTTGGCTGTAGAACTAGATATAGTCTCCAGCCAAATTTACATGTATTCATTTTTTTTTACTTTGAACAAATTATAACGGTCAAACTAGGGTTTTCTCCATGTGTCCAACGAGCTAGTAATTCTTTTCTCAGCTACATACATCAACTGTTACTTTTCTATGAAAATCGTTAGAGCCGTTTTTGAGATCAGCTGTCCGGCCACCCACCCAGGTTACACGAAGTAGTGACTTGAATAGAGGTATTCGTTTTAGATCATTTGTCACATTTGTGATTCGAAATACTCAAGTTTAAAACACACATATTTTAGTAATAATAATGTATTCGGCGTCTAGAGCAATGATACGGTTTCTTATACAACTCTGAATCCTAATAAACTCACCTGTGAATTCCGCCCAGCACATTGCGGCACCAAAAACTCAAGTTGTTATTTTGCGCGTAATCTCAAATACTCCATGAGTCGAGGCGGTAATCCCATGATTGAGGTGTTTTTGTCCTTTACACTTTAAACAGGACCCTCTCTCTCTTTCCCCGTTCCTCCTTCTCTCTCTCTCTCTCTCCCTCTCTTTCTTTCAGTCCACCTTGGCAGTCCCCTCTCTCTCTCCCTCTCACTCAACGTCGTTGTAAAAAAATGTTGGATGTGAGGAAGAAAAAAAAATGTATTAAAGACGTTTGAGGGGGTGGGGACGATTGGAGGTATGGGGGGGGGAAGGAGGGGGGAGAGGCGTTTTAGCTCCCTTATATCCAAACGTGGTCCATGTTTATGAGTGAGAGAACAGAAAAGGGGGGGGGGAGGAGGGGAGGTTTGAAAGTTCACCAGCACACACTCACTGTCTCGCGCGACCCACGGCGTGGTGTCGTGTCGCGGGGCGTCTTGACTGTGAGTCCCGGTGCCGCTCGGTGACCAGCGACAGCATGTCGTCTGTTTTCCCTTCTTTGTTTCTGGGTTGAAATGAGCTCTTCAGTCTTTCTAAACCTGACGGATGTAATACGTTCACTTAAACTATATGAGCAGGCGTTTAATGAATATTCAACAGCATTTTTACAAAGCTTACATGGAATCACTCATGTCTGTCTGTCTGTCTGATAATTTGCTTTTTTTTTATTTTTAAATGTGCTCTCTTTTTTTTAATAGTACATTTAAATTAAAATATGCTTTGGCCATCGTTTGTTATTATAATAGATTCACGGAATATATACAACATCGCAGTATTATACTCTAGATCTATGTAGACCAGTTGTTTACAAGCGACAAGTAAACACATAACCTTCGCATGTAACCTTCATATTGAAGACTAGCTTTGCAATGTAAGAACATTACAGTCGGGATTTGTTTTATCACATTGTTGGAGTGTCTTTGCAATTTTCGTTACCCTCTTCGCTATATCGTTAGTGTAAATATCTAAGTCGTGGCAGGAGATATCAGCTTACTAGATATCAATTAAACGCGAATGCATTTAAAACTCCGTTCATTTTCAGTGTTCCCGTATTAGTCAACTTTATCGAAATATCTCAAAGGTTCTCTGTTAAATAATAACAATAACCTCTCATATACATTGATACACACATTTCTACAGAAAACGCTGCCCTTGCGAGTGAAACAAGAGATTGATGCTCAAAGCAAATTACATTTGAAACAGTGGAGGTAAATCAGAATTGAAAAAATGTTGGCCTGGATTAATATTTTAGAGCGGACTAAGAAACCACAATGCATGTATCATTTGACCATCAGCTGGGGATGGCAAACCTTTTTTCGGTCTCAGGGACCAAATACATTTCTAACAGGCGTCACTAAAATCTTAACCGCGAAACACATTCAAAAACAAATCGTCGACTTATAAAAACTCTGAGTGCAGAAGTTTTGTGTGTGGAAAAGATAGCACCCTGGCAAGGGACGGGTGTGGCCCGATGGCCGTGTTTTGAGCATCAGTTCTTTATATATATATATATATATACATATATATTATAAATCATTAGCTTCAAAGTGAAGACGCCTAAGTCGAAGAGAAAACTATTGTTTACAAGAAAAAAACATTTAAAAAACCCAGCTAGGTATGCAGTTTTTCAAGGCTACAACATTAAGACTTCACATCATGAATGAAAGCCAACTGCGCAGGTAGGGAAGCGCATCTAGATTAAAGGAATACACATTTTTACAAATAGCACAAGAAACTAACTTAAGAAGCGACGAAATAACAGTGTCATTAATTATAAAGTTTGTCTAGAGTGCGTTCATCTTTTGGGATTCCTTGAGAGCCAGTAGTTTTGAGTCACATGGTGATTATTGTTGCAGTCTCCTCAATATCTGACGTAACATGTGTATGTCTTAGTTATCAGTGGTTCTCGCGCTTTTTGTTTATACAAGGTCACAGCTATGTATATAAATATATATATATGTATATATATATATATATATATATATATATATATATATATATATGTATATATATATATATATATATATGTATATATATATATATATGTATATATATATATATATATATATATATATATATATATATATATATATATATATATATATATATATATATATATATATATATATATATATATATGTATATATATATATATATATATATATATATATATATATATATATATATATATATGTATATATATATATATATATATATATATATATATATATATATATATATATATATATATATATATATGTGTGTGTGTGTGTGTGTGTGTAAATCTTTACTGAGATTTTCTATGAGTTCCACTCCCTCCTTTTGTCCCCACTTAGAGGGGTAGAGGGCGTGAAAGAGGGTTAGTTTTCAGATAATCTTTAGCTTTTTAGTTCAGGAAATACATGCTTTAACAGCCCATAAAGAGTCGAATTCTGGGGTGGATACAAAAATCGATCTTCCGGATGTTAAGTCTAACAACTAACAATAAACAGCCTAAGACGAGAGGAAGATGGAGAGAGGGATAGGTAGAGAGGGGGAAAAAAGGGGAGGAAAAACAGGAGGAAACGACAAACTTTGCCACCTTCCAAAACCTCTCCAATCGGTCAAGGTGAGAGACATAAAATATCAGGGTAATCCTAGCGTTTGCCAGTTTGAGCGAGGTTTTTATTTGTTTAGGTCTCTAGTGTTGACATTTACCTGGCCAATGTACAAGATCCTGCCACCGCCCCATTTCCTGCTCAACGCGCGGTCAATAGTTTTCAAATCTGTCTGATAGAAAAGCGATATTGCTTTAATGGCTGCCCTGGTATTCGTTTTGGAACTGTTCGTCTTTGCAGGAGTTTGTTTTTTTTTTTTTGCTGAGGGAAACAAATCTCAATTCATTTTCTGAAGGATCATCCGAAACTTCTAAGACAAGAGCAACACAAGAGGTGGAATTAGCGGTACACGGTTAGCGTAGACAGGTCCGGCCTTAGGCGAAGGGAATTAGGTGGCCCCCGAATGAAATAGAAAAACAAAAAGACCGAAAAATACAATTATGCAATGAATGAAAACCTTCTTTGTATCTATATCAACAAATAAAATACATTTATTTAGCGCAATTCTCTACAGTATTGTTGTAACATTTTGAATCACAGTAGAGATTTAGAGCTAGGCTAGCTGACGACTCAAAGAGCTCAGTCTTCTTCTTCTTCATCGTTCTCATTGTTATGTTGGAATGTTCATATGACTAGACCAATACATGAGATGAACTGCGCAGTGGTTTCCAAAATCAGGGAGCTCTCCATATAGTTTTCTTTCTATTGGGGTGATTTGAGGCCAATGTCTTATACGGGCCTCTTGGTAAAGAGAGCAGTTTTGGAGGACGTGGTCGGCATTTTCTGGTGATACTCCACATGGGCAGATTTCACTGGTTCCAGTTTTGAGCTTCCGGTACATGTGTCGTCTCATTCTGTTGTGTCAATTTTGTACATTTGATCAAAGTTTCACAGTTTCTTTTTTCTCTAAATGTTTGAGACCTGGCGAGCCCCCAACAATCGGGGGCCCTAGGCGGGGCTGCCTAGTTTGCCTATGCCTAAGGCTGACCCTGGCGTAGACTACACCGTACCACATCACGCTAATGGGCTCGTCCGTCTCTTATTCTGTAATCCTTTCCATCGTTACGAAACATAGCATCTTTCGTAGTCACTGACAACTAAGTATTTCGAAACCCCAACAAAGTTAGGGTACGAGCTTTCATGGTGATTGGTATCATATAGATGCCGGGAAAGGCTTCCGAAATATTGAGTAACAAGTCCTCGTTTATGAGAACTGGTCTGGTTTCTGAAGCTGACAATTGCTAAAAAAAGAGTCATTAAAAGTTGTATTGAAATTCTTTTGTTTTAATATGAAATATATCCGTCTATTTTTCCCGGCGGCAATTTGTTTTTTTTTTGTCTGTCGAGTCTAATGTATATTTTATGTCCACAGTGATGTTATGTTCTCGGAAAATGATTTTTTTTTAAATAAAAAAATAACTGTAGAGTCTCACTTGACCATTCATAGATCGATCATATGAGACAGAGCACTTAATCAAGCATTGATGAATTGTCGGGTATCCAGTTTTTGTAGTTTTCTTTCAAAAAATATTTTTTTTTAAATCTAGACAAATGGTCGTTTAGAGTGGAATGACGTCATCACAACTCTGACTATTGATTGCGAGTAGACGTAAAGAAGTGTTTTTCAGAAGTTGTTTATCTTAAAGTTGTTTATTTTAAACTATTTATTTGGCTAAGGATTTAATGTTTTCTTTTTTTTTTTTCTGTCAAAATCTTCCTTTCTACCTTTTATCTTTTTCTTTCTTTTTTTTTTTCTTACATTTTAAATCTCTCGTCCTCCCCCCCCCCCCCCTCTCTCTCTCTCTCTCTCTTTCTCTCTCGGTTGCCGGACCCGGAATCACTATACAGTATATAAATACAGTATTAAAAATAATCATTCGTTTATTTGTATTTTTGCATTTTTTTTTATTGTTGTTGTTGTCTAGAAAATCCCCTACAGTCTCTAACCCCCCCACCCCTCCCCTACCTCAAAACTCTTTGACATAAGGGTGTGCCATTCACCCCCCAGCTGATAGTCAAATTATGCATGCATTGTGGTTTCTGATTCCTCTCTAAAATATTAATCCAGACCAACATTTTTTTTTTACCCTGATTGCACGTAGACAATCTTATTGCTTCGAATGTGATTTTTTTGGGTACAGTTTGTTGTTGTTGCGTCTGACTTCTCCCTTCTGTTATGCCACGTGTGTGTCTGTCCAGTGGATACTTAGCGTTTAGGTGTGTGTGTGGGGTGGTGAATGGAAGGTGGGAGAGAGGACTAGAGAGCAGCAGCTGAGTTAAAAAACAAACAAACTACAATTTAAAGCAATAATTTTACATAAAAGACTCAACCACAATTTACAAAAACAAAAAACATAGTAACCTACTCAGACTCAAAAATAAAGGGCCATTTCACATTCCGTATGCTAGGACAAATTGGTCTAAGTGATTCTTCTTTCCATTAGAGCATCTAACGGTTGCCTGAGTCAACCAGGAAAACCATTGACGTGGGCGGATGTTAAGTCACTGAATAACATGCATGGCTAGATTGATACATGAAACTCGTAGAACGTAATAATCTCCTCTTTTATAGAGTACTGTCATTAACTTGTAAGATAAGATAAGATAATCGATTGCCGAGACTACCACGTTGTACTGTATGCATTAGACTTTGTGGTCAATACAATGCTGAAAGACATCACATACTCCTGGTGGAGCAGCTATCGTCTTCAGTTTGTTTCATGTCCCCACTTATCTGTAACATTCGTTGCTGTTTAGGATTGAACCATTAACCCTCAATGTCTAGAAGGACAGTCTCCTTTTTAACGTCATCTAAATTCTCAGAGTATTTTTTACGTGATCGCCGAAATGCTTTAGGATGACGGAGACATTCTCCAAAGAGTCTTAGAGTACTCAACTCTTGTGACAATTACTAAAAAACACCACGACAAGGAGACGGCGCTGCATCAACGTGACACCAACGTGACACCGACGTGACACACAGGCCTCCCGTAACGCTTCAAGCGATGTTCAAAGTCAACACCAAAGTAGAGTGTCAACAGCTTTAAGAAATTCTTAATCACCTTCCAATGCTGTAATGCGATTTAAAATCCAAATCTTCATCTTATGTCCACATCCAGCGCCATCTCTTCGCCGTTAAACTGTTCCTGTGGTTTAACTGTTCCCGTGGTTTAACTGTTTGATTTTCACTTAGAAATTATTACTTTGTATTTTTCAGTGTCTGTATTTTTTTTTTTTTTTCAATCCGATTTTGGGGGGGGGGGGGGGGATGTATAGAATCTTCACCTAAGGGGGAAACGAAATGACATTAAACATCGTTTCAATTAAAGAACGGACCTCTTTCAATAGGGACATTCGAGTGCTGGCCCTCCAATACAGTAAACGCTGAAGAGGTTTTATACAGATTGAGGCTATAAAGCGAACTGCTATTAATTGAGATATATCTACATAGAAATGTTTTGTCAATGTAGATTACTGTAGAAGACTGAGTTTCAGTATGCCTGCTTACTTTAATAATTCTGAAACAACAAAATAAAAAAATAAATAAATAAAAAGAACTCCGTCCTTAAAACTATGTCTACCAATGATGTACAAGTTATTTCCCTTATTCTATATCAAACAAAATAATTAATTACAATAATAAATTGACGAATTGAGTTATTTTTGTTTATTGCTTCTTGCTTTGCCAGGTACAATAAATAATTGTTTAAAGTATCAACTTGATCGGAGAATGCGTGAGGGAGAAATGGCATGAACAATTATTTGAAGGGACTAAACCCAACAAATTTAGCCTGATATGTGACTACAGAAGTATTAGTGTCCCTTGTTACTATTAAACAAAGTAATGTATTACCAGTAATTAATTGTCCCCACAGGTTCACAAAAGCTATGGACCGATCTCGTCTACGGGTATCTCCGAATTTCTTTCAAGAGTTTAACAAAATTATGTTCAGGAACATTTTGCGCGCCGTCTTGTAAGACAAGATCTAAAGGCCTATTATAGTATATAAAGTCTAATAGATTTATACATTCGTTTTATCATCATTTTTTTCTCGGGGGATCGGGCGGGGTTAAGTTTGTTCCATTTTTGAAATCTAAAATTAGTTAGCTATAAGAGCGAAATAATCCCCGTTATAAGTTGTATACAACAACCAAATTAAATTGTAGTACCCTGTAGCCATCCATTAGATTCCGATTTTTTTTTTTTGTCGACCGGTGCAGAAACGCCAATGTTTTTCCTACCTTGTGTTTACAGTGAGTCTTCATGACCTAGCCATGCTACCTGGACACCCTGGGTCTGTGATGTACACGTCAGCACTAGGTGGGCCGATTTTCTGGCGTCATATTTAAAAAAAAAAAAAAAAAAAAAACTTTCGTCTGTTTCCTTGTGGGTCTCGGTATCACATAAAACGCTTCTTTCGTAGATTGATCGAGATCTAGTATCTTGAAAGTAAATGGAGTCGAGGCTATGCTGTGCGATGTTTCCATAGACTTGCATATACTATATCTAGACTGGACATAGATACTTTTTAACACTTCACATAGGTTAGGGTTGAAAACAGACTAACAACTTTACTTCTTTTAACTGCCTTGATCCAACTCTCTACAAAATGTTCACAATCGAATTGTCGCGGATAAGAATTTATTTCCGGTTTCCAGTCTAGTAGTATATATATAAGTCTATGGATGTTTCCTTTTCCGGTTGACGATTCTTATGAAGAGAGATTGTGCAAAAAAAAAAATGTGTCTTCCTTTTATGACGTCCTCTTTAAACCTGTTAAGGAAGGAAGCGTACCAAAATGGTTATACTCTAGAGGAGAAAGGGGAGGCTAGTCTATATTCTCTGTAAATATTTGTTTTGAGTAACAAATTCAACTAAACATTATTTGCCTTTAAGACAACATGGCTTTAACTTGTTTGCGATTAAGTATTCGCATACGTAAAATTCCCCTTTTGGACCTTGTGATCTATTCGGCAGCTGTTTCTGTGACCCACTGTTAACGAGGGTGTCATGTGGTCAGCACAACGACAAAACCGCTTTTACTTTTCCCCAACTAATGTCAGGTACCCATTAGAGCTGGTTGGACGCCCTTAAGATCCAGAATGTATAAATACCATTCTCCACCTGGATTCAAACCCGGTTTGAAAGCCAAGCGCTTTACCACTCAGCTACCGCGCCTCCTAAGCAATCGCATGTTAGATCAATTTTTTTTTCTTACAAATCCTCTATTCAGATTGCAATTTATGGGTGAAATCTGGGAGGTCAAGGCTTTCGAAAACGGCTCTTACGATTTTAATAGAATTTTTACAATTGATGTATTTGTTTGGGTAAAGAACTACCAACTAATTGGCCAAACTGCTTGAAGTGTGTAGCCCTTATTCATGAAATAGTTTAATAAATAAATGGGCGTTCAGGAACATTTTTGCGCACTGTCCTCCACGTTCTAGAGGCCTATCATAAGAATTGTATGTATTCCGAGTAGGTTTATACATTCGCTTAACCAGAATTTTTTGGGGAGGTGGCTGGGGACGGCGGAGAAATGGGTTGGGGGGGGGGGGGGGCTGGGAATTGGTGCGGGTTAAAACAAAATCTACCATTCATTAGTTTTTAAGAATAAAATAATCGCTCTTAATAACATGTGTCAGCTGTATAAAAGAGGAATTACTTTTTTAAAGTATTTTTAAAAAAAATATTTTACTTGTTTAATATTATGGCCAAAATTGATTATACATAAGATATAATTAGAGTCGTATCATTAAAAACTTAACGTACCCACAACGCTAAAATTTTATGTTGGTTTATATACATAGGCGCCCCCCCCCCCCCCCGACGGTTCGGACGTGGAGATCCACTGATCTATAATGTACACCCCCTGGTATGCATCATATCTGTTATCAGCGCACTTAGGACGTCGTCTGGGATATGTTTACCCCCTAACTAAATATAGTCTGAGCCCCCTCCCCCCCCCCCTCCTCTGATTTCTATCCGCAGCACATTACCCTCCCCCGCCTTCACCTATTAGTATTGGATGTTTACACTTTGCTAATTGTACACCAAAGGCGAACTCTGCTTAATTTAAAAAAAAAAGTTGTTTAATTAAGTTTTTTTTTCCTTTGACGTTTGGTGTTGGAAGATAATGTTCATTATAAAGATAGCTTTGATTTATTAAGGGGGAAGGGGGGGGGGCTCGGCGGCAGAGTGGTTTAGCGCTTTGCTTCCAAACCTAGGGTCCTGGGTTCGAATCTCGAGCTCTGCTTAATTAAAAAAAAAGTTGTTTAATTAAGTTTTTTTTTCCTTTGACGTTTGGTGTTGGAAGATAATGTTCATTATAAAGATAGCTTTGATTTATTAAGGGGGAAGGGGGGGGGGCTCGGCGGCAGAGTGGTTTAGCGCTTTGCTTCCAAACCTAGGGTCCTGGGTTCGAATCTCGAGCTCTGCTTAATTAAAAAAAAAAGTTGTTTAATTAAGTTTTTTTTTCCTTTGACGTTTGGTATTGGAAGGTAATGTTCATTATATAGATAGCTTTGATTTATTAAGGGGGGCTCGGCGGCAGAGAGGTTAAGCGCTTGGCTTCCGAACCTAGGGTCCTGGGTTCGAATCTCGATGAAGACTGGGATTTGGAATTTCGGGATTTTTAGGGCGCCCACAGAGTCAACCCAGCTCTCATGGGTACCTGACTTTAGTAGGGGAAAGTGCTGGCCACGTGACACCCTGTTCGTTGGCGCTGTAGAAAGAAACAGATGACGGTAACATAATTTGCCCTATACATCGCAAGGTCTGAAATGGGAACTTTTTGATTTATTGATCTCTGCGTAGTAACCTTGTATAAAAGGAAGGAGCCGGTTTGAAGATCGTTGCATTTGTTTCCATTGACTATGGTAACTATGACCTAAAGTTGGTTTTGTACCGGGTATATTGACCACGAACGTTCGAAACTGTTTCTAAAAACATGCTATTAATACTTGCTTCTTTATTCTCTTACTTTGCTCTGTTTGAAGGCCTCCGTCGACTAGATGATCATCTAATCACATCAGTTTTTCTAAGGGTCACTGAGCCATAGCAATGTGTTTCCCCATCCCTTGCGAGGTCGGAGGCCGAGCCCAGGAGGACATATTCTTATGTTGTAACGAGTCATTCCGTGGAAGAGTCATCACCGCCCCATTTGGGAACGGTTCCACGAATTGGACAGGTTCGCCCTCAGCCACGTGTAAGCACTCTCGCATAACTGTGGTAGTCCACTCGAGGCTATATTAGCTCTCATTCTTAACCTATCTGCTTCCCCGGGCACATGAGATGAACTCCAATTGGTAACAAGACTGGAAGGATTAGTCCTCCCGTAGAGCCTTGGCGAGAAACTCTGCTCTTAGGCATAGTGCCTTGCTTCCCCGGGCAGACGTTTCCACCAGAGGCGCCACGCTGAGTTGACAGAAGCTGGAATTCCTACGGCCCTGCACAACAAAGGGCCGTCTCTATTTTTCCTAAATAATTTCAGATACCCATTAGAGTTGGGGAAGGGGGGGACTTGCTAGACTCAGTGTCTTCCTAAGAATTCTAAGGCTAAATATCCAAGTCTTCATCGTGATTCGAAATTGTGACTAGTTCGAAAACCAAACGATATACCGTTCGGCCACAGCGCCACTGTATTTGTGAGTAACACTTAACTCTTTGCGTACATTTGGTCTTTCGGCTTTTTAGTTTTTCTTTCACCTCGTTCTTTTTAATTTCGTTTCTTTCTTGCGACTTTTTTTTTTATCGGGCCGTTTCCACCCGATGCTACCCTTCACGCGACTGAGCTTAATTGGACACGTTTTGTGGACATTTAATCAGATTTGGGCTTAAAGAAAACAAGTCCAGGGGCATTGAGTCTGCCCGTCTCTGCCCGAGGAGCTACAGAGCTGTTGACATTTTGATCCGATGAAGCAGATTTACAGAAGCATGATGGGAAACGTTTTTTTTTTTTGTTTTTTTAGTGTGTTTTTACGTCCCCAGAAAGTGTATTTACCAAAAATATTAGCCATTTAGAGATTACACTTGGTATTCAGTGGGCATCTCTTGTCTAGATGGAACTTGCGTTCGATAAGTCTGACTTACTCCAGAGAAATTAATGTCTGCTTCTTCAGTCCTCTAGGGGACTTTTCGTTTTTTTTTTTTTTTTTGTTTTTTTTTTTTTTAGCCTATCGCTTCTCGTCCGTTTTCCCATCCTTGCATCTGTCTTTCAATGAAAGATTCTTATAATAATGTGTTTGCTCATTAGTCAGGTAGTTTATTCCTCGTCCCATATGCTAGGACAAATTTGTACAAAACTTCTTTCTTCCCTAGTGTTATTAGAGCATGGAAGGGGTTGCCTGAGCCAGCCAGGAAAACCAGTGACTTGGCAGAATTTAAGTCATTTGGTTAACATGCATGACTAGATGCGGGACGCGTAGGACGTAATCGTCTTCTTTTTTTGAAGTAGCGTCTGTATTAAATAAGATAAGATAATGCAAATATTTTCTAATTAAAAATAGAATCGTGGCATTTGTAGTTGGACGCGTAGAATGTGGGACTAACGGAAATAGCTTCGGGACAGAATAACGGTAGCAACTCACTTTAGCATTGCTTAGGACAGCGATTCTCAACCTTTTCAGCTCGGCGACCCCTTTTTACATTTGCCAACTCTGACTCGACCCCCCCCCCCCTCTTTGAACACACACACACAGGAATAGAAGAATAGACAAAACAATCCAGTTTTTCGATGGTCTTTGGCGACCCCTGGTAAATCGTCAATCGACCCCCAAGGGGGTCGCGACCCACAGGCTGAGAACCCCTGGCTTAGGACAAGACGTGTTTGTAGGTCTAGATAAATTGGACTTCTTTGGAGTTTGCATTTAAAAAAAAAAGTTTTACTTGAATCTGTTTGTTCTGGTATGTTACTTCGCCATCTTGTAAAGTTAGTAAAGTTCCTCCTTTCAGACCATGCGATCTATGTGGCAGACGATGTCAATGTCGTCTGTTTCTATGGCCTAGGTTAACGAGGGTGTTGTGTGGCCAGCACAATAACCAACCACCTTTAACTTTTTCCTATCTCATGTCAGGTACACACACTTTAGTTGGATAGACTTAGTGACGCCCTTAAAATCTCGAGATAAAAAAATCCTACTCTTGATCAGGATTCAAACCCGAAGCCAAGCGCTTTACCACTCGCCCACCGCGCCTCAACATGGCCATCTAGTTATTATCTATAATACCAGCTACCTGAGCTCGCGCCATTATTAACGACCAGCAGATTGAACACTAGTGAGTCGCTTTATTTACAGCTGCTTAAAACCGCTTTGGTTCAGCTCCTTGATGGCTGCTCCGATTACCCTAATCCAGTGTTTCCCAAACAGTGTTCCACGGAACCCTAGTGTTCCGCGAGGCCTGAATATGTGTTCCACGAACTACTGGAATAATTGACTAGTAGGCCTGTAACGCCTCTTTGTTTCAATGAGCGTGGTTCTTTGTATTATGCTAGTACCTCTTCCGGTATTATTAAAATGTTCATGGTGTATTAATTAAATATCTTTATCCACGACAAATTTGTTGTTGCGTATGTCTACCATAATATCACCACAGCATATAGACTCCAATAAACTACACACTATTGTAGCAGACGACACTTTTATTTATGGTAAATAAACGTTTCACAATGTATTGGCAACTTCAACCATCAATAAATTGCATAAATCACATGGAATCAAGTTCACAAAAATCAATTTTAATTCCAAGAAATATCAAATACACAATGGACCTCATTCACCAATCGTTAACAAACAACATTTAGTCACGTGATCTTATTGATAAAACAATGAAAAAAAAACTGACAACCATCATGAATTAAACATGAGATCGTAAATTATATAGAAGAGATAAATCCCCACGTGGCTAAATGTTGTTTGTTTACGATTGGTGAATGAGGTCCATTAGTAAAGCTTTCTACTATTATTTTATTACAGACCTAACACGTATGTCTTCTGTAATGTACAGGGCGTCGACTGCCTCTTGACCATGTGGTCAATTCTGAAAAGGAGATTTTTTTTCCCCACAATGCAACTGTTACCCCTTGATTTCCCCGCCCAAGATCATACTCTCCATAAACAAGTAAATCTCGTGGTCCACAACCAATACATGTCACTGACTATCAAACAATGATGCGACAAGGCCACCACGTGAATTAATTTCTCTAAAAAAAAAAATAAAGCAAAGTGTTCCGCTAAATACTCCGAATTAGCGGAGTTTTCAGTTATGGAAAAAGTTTGGCCAACACTTCCGTAACAATTTGTTGCACTCTCGGAACCGAATCAGAAACCCCATTAGTAACGAACCATGCTGAGAATTACTCCCTTAGAGCACGGAAGAGGCAGCGGGCAGTGAGTTGTAAGGTCGCCTTGTCCCCGTACAAGGACAGACCTCTTGCCGCACATGGACCAGTGTTCTCTCTCTCTCAATTCCTTGTCCCAATCGTCCCTCATGCAGAGCACGGCATTCATAGAGAATGCGCTCTATTGTCTCGTCGTCCTCGACGCAGTGGCGGCACCGTGTGTCGTAGTTCACCTTCCAACGGAGCCTGAGAGCAACGCCCACTTAGCCTTCCCCTCCCTCCCTCCCTAATCGCCATAGGGGTCAGCCGCATTGAATTGGCAAAGTGACAGGCTAGTCAATTAACGCTAGTTGTCTAACCAACACTACTGGACCAAGACTTTTCCCCCCAAAACTCGAAAATAACCATTTGAAAATTGTGACATTTAATTTGGGTCATGGGCTCTTTAAATGCATGAATACAGTGTTTCATGGGCGCTTAGTGTTTTCCGTCGGAACTGTATTGTTCGGACTCGTACCAGCTTTGTGTTGAACCTGACTGACCCCATTAAACGACCGGATGACGTGACCTGACACTATTCCTCGAGCCAGTTCGCGCCCCTTGTGCCTGGACACAATGAGCTACCAACAACCACGGGACCAAATAGCACAATCAGCACGTCAGAGCCATCAATAGCCAGGAATCGACTACCGGTGGGCGTGTAACTGGTCTCTGCAGAGCTGTATATTTAACTTGAAGAGCAATAATTGACTTTATAGAGAGGGGAAAAAGGACGTAATCGATTCTTGAAATGCGGAAGTCGAATGCGTAGAGAGATAAAATTTAAAAAAAAAAGGCTATTTGCATTATTTTTTTATAATATTCCGACAAAACACTGCAACAAGTCCTCCGATTATCTTGCAATTTATTCATAGGTGGACGGGTATTTCGAAAATAGCTTCAACGATTTTCCTAGAAATGTATGTTTATGTATATCTTTGGTAAAAACAAAAACATATAGAATAATCGGGTTGCTTGTTATATCTGACCTACTTAAAGCTAAGTCACGTGGTCTTGGCCCTATAAATGACAAATAATGGCAATGTCTTATAATGATTAGGTGTAGATTTAGATCAAGTACTACATCCTGACATTCTAGATCTAGGCCTACATCTAGTATTTCTATTTAAACAATGGTATTAATTAGTGAATTATTGTTACATTATCAGTACATATTTTGTATTAATTTCAAGATTTCTCGGTCAAAACAACACTACCACATGAGATGGAGAAAATACAGAACAACCCCTATTAGCCACTCAGTGAAAACTAGGGTTTTACAGTTCTAGTTTTTACAAAGCTTATATCAACTTACTGTCTGTCTGTCTGTCTGGTAAAAAGTTTGATTGAACATCTTTTCCCTCCCATTTCTCATTCTCCGATCATGTTTAAACTTTGCACAATTATTCATACATATAAAATTAAGTCCCCTTATTACGTTTAGACACGTTTTTTCTCCCACTTCCCATTCTCGGATCTAGCTGATATTTTGCATAATAATACACGAATCAACCCAAAATTAACTAGTTAGTTGATCATTTAGTACTAATCAATTAATTTTATTATTTATAACAGACAGGGAGCTAAGCTCTGTAATTTTCAGATAAATTGCAGTAATTTCCTCCAAGATAAGCTTTGGTTTTAAAACGTATTCTTGTTTCTATTGCTCGTTGAAAATAGATTCATTCTTAAAATTATCTATCACACTTCTTTATCGTCGTCTTTTTTTAAAATGTATTTTAAAGTAAAGTAAAGTTTCCCTTTCACACCTTGCGATCTATGGGGCAGACGATGTGGCTGAGTGGTTAAGCTCTTGGCTTCTGAACCTGAGGTCCTGGGTTCGAATCTCGGTGAAGGCTGGCATTTCGAATCCATCCAATTCTAATGGGTACCTGATTTTAGTTGAGGGAAAGTAAAGGCGCTTGGTCGTTGTCCTGGCCACATGACACCCTGCTCGTTAACCTTTGACCATAGAAACAGATAAAAATGTATTTACTGTTAGCAAAAAGTCTGTTGATTTATTAGTAAATAAACAAAATATGATTGCTTTGTTTGAAAAAAAAATGTTTAATTAGCATTTCACATGTATTTGTAATGTTGCCCTATACATACGCCTACACGTGAGCTCGGATTGGCTGTCTGATGTTAGATCACAACTCAACCACAGTAGCTCAGATACGTTTTAAAGAGCAGCTTAGCTGTGAACGTGTCCTTACTATGGTTGGTGAAAGAGACAGCTGGGCATCTCTTGGTAAGGACACACATGAGGCCAAAAGGAAAGCTACTGCCGAAGACGACAAATATCTTACAAAGAACGTTTGTTTGTCTCCGTTGGACCTGGCAAAATATATTGGTCATAGCTATGTCTTCATAGCCAAGTTGTGCTCTGTTCCTTTACCTTCGGGCCTGAGCCGAGACCAATCGCTAAAGTAGGCCTAAACACTGACCTGCATCGTCACAACCTGTGGGCAGTGGAGAACCGTAGCTAGTTGCAGCGTCACGGGTCTGTGTGATGAGGCAACGAGCTGTTGGTCTAAACTGCCCACGGGCCGCGACGTCAGTGTCGAGGTCTACTATAGCGACTGGTCTCGCTTGAACACCACCATTTATGCGTTTCTGGCTATGAAGAGTTGACAGCGTAAGAACCATTTCTTACTAACTTTTTTTTATTGCTCTGAACCTCATAATAGTTGATAGTTGTTGGGTTTTTTCTTCCTGTCGTAACATTTTTCTATTTTTTTAAATGGTTGACCGATGAGCGGGAACGCGCTGCGTCTGTTTAAAAAGAAAATTGAGACTTGGCATGGTCGATTTTGTCGTCGTCTTTCTGTGCTACAGGGGTAGTCGATTTCGTCCTTTTTCTGTGTTTGAGGGTAGTCGATTTCGTCCTTTTTCAGTGCTCGAGGGTAGTCGATCTCGTCAATCTTCTTTTAGTCCTCCAGGGTAGTCGATTTCTTGGTTGCTGTCTTCGACGAGATTGGCAGTCTGAAAGCGAGTGAACATCTTGACAAGAGCACCACAACCATCAGAGAAAGGGTCATTGGGTCCTGAAAATGTAATATGACCAGAAGTGGGTGATGTCCGAATCCTGTCTATGAGCAAAGAAAATTTAAAAAAAAAAAAGGGCCACAGAGCTCCTGTAACCACGCGAGAAACCAAACGTGGTCTTCGTGAGCCGCGATGCACGTTGACGCGACGTCACAGCCTTCAGAATGTTAACCTCAACCGTACCCTTGACCCCCCAGCAAACTTTCCCCCATGCCGCACCCTTTTCCCAACTCTTTCAAGTCTTTCTCTTGCTGTCTGTTTCGTTAATACAAACTTTGGATGTTAGATCACTACATTGGCCTATCAAACAACAATTTACACAATGTGTCAGTACCCAAACCTTGGCATTGTCAAGCTGGAGAGAGAGAGAGAGAGAGAGAGAGAGAGAGAGAGAGACAGAGTAAGAGATATAGAGTAAGAAACAGAGAGGGAGAGAGAGGTGGAAAAGAGAGAGGGAGAAAGAGAGAGAGAGAGAAAGATGGAAAAGAGAGAGGGGGAGAGAGATGGAAAAGAGAGAAATAGAGAGGGAGAGAGATATGGAAAAGTGAGAGAAAAAAAAGAGAGGTAGAGATGGAAAAGAGGTAGAGAGAGAGAGAGAGAGAGAGAGAGATGGAAAAAAAAGTGAGGTAGAACAACACTGCTTTTAACCTACTTACTTTTTTAATTACGTATAATCAAACCCAAGTCACCTGATTCAGAGAACTTAATTAATAAAACCATTGAATACGTCTTACTATGGGACTTGCTGTACCTGTTCTCTGTTTCTTGTAGTTTGTTATTATGTATTTGTCAACGAATTATTCCTTATTTCTTTCGTTCTTTTTTCTTTATTTATTTTTAAAAATATGTTTTGTATTTGCAGTCTGGGTCCTCTTTATTAATAACAATACAATTTTCCATCTATCCTTTTTTTTTTAATGGTCGATAAACTAAGGCTCGTCTTCTAGTCCTAAGATTAATAAGGAGTGCAGTATTTCACGTGGCTACGCAGCCCCCGCTGCGACTGAACATATTTTGCAGAGCTTACATAATCTTTGTCCGTCGGTGGTCGATTTCAATTCTCTTTTCCGGCCGTCTACGTCTGTCCTCGGCAGTGATTCTTTTTTTTTTTCGGTCTCGTGTATCGCCCGGCCTTTTTTTTAGTGATCTCCAGCTGTTTGGTACCGAAGCCGACTTCCATGTCAGCTAAAGCAAGTTGGCGCCTAAGCTGGTCTTTAAAGCGTTTCCGTGGGGCACTTCTGCAACGTTGACCACCTTTCAGCTCACCAAAAAAGACTGCCTTTGGCATACGTTCGTCTCCCATACGGGATACGTGCCCTGCCCAGCGTAATTGTCGGACCGTAAGATGTCCCTCTGAAGTTGTAGATGAAGATGAAGAAAACTGATCACGTGATGTGACCGGACAGTCCTAGTTTGCGTTTTTCGACAGTGGCAGAGGGTCATCGTGGGGTTTAAACGACATTGCTGTAGGTGACACCTAAAATCCTCTTGTACAATTCTCAGTTCCACGGCCAGGATCTTTCCCTTTCAAGTTCTGTAGTTTTTAGAGTCTAAAATTTGCATACAGAAGCACAACCGAAATGTCGCCATGCGCATTGAGCGCGTATGTAGACTAAAATTACATATTATCCTATTGATTAAAGTAGTCCCTTGCACTAAGCTGCAAAAATAGTCCCCCCTGCATGCACCTTGTTCAAATGTTTGGCGTTCTTGTACTTCCATTCACCATACACCCAAATTTCCACTCACACACAACCACAGAAGAGTGTACTCAGGAAAGGGAGAAAACTGTTCCCCCAAGTCATCCTCCTGAAACCTTCCCCCCCTCTCGGATTTTTTCTTTCTGGCATGATCGCTATAAAAAAAAACAAATTGCTAATGAATAGAGATGTGAAGCCGTGGTCTAACCTAATTATTTCCTTTTGCAATTTCCGTGTTCAGCCATTGTCCTGGAGATTTTGTTCTACAAATCCTGGCCAGTTGTTTGCAGTAGCGCGCGCGTGGGGAGGGGGAATAATTACGTCACAAAAATTGAATCAGGAAGCACGCAGCTCTAATCTCGTCCCTCCCTCAGTCCAGTATTCTTTTCATTCTCTCTCTCTCTCTCTCTCTCTCTCTCTCTGCTCCATCGCACAATACTTTGCTGCATAACGACCGTTATTTTCAGCTCCTATGATTTTGTTACGTCATTGTACTTTGCGGATATTCCCGTTGTGCCGAGCTATAAATAATTGCATTATGTTTTCTAATATAAATGACACGTTTTTTTAAGAAGCCTCCTTAGAGACAAGCCACTGTTGGTTTTATGCTGTCTGTCTGTCTGTCCATCTATCGCGCTTAGATCGTATAAAGCTGCTATCAAGAAAGAGACTTCACGATTGACTGCTTGCTACTCGAATTTGTTAAAACGGCTACTTTTGCTTTTAAGTTTTAGTGTTGTCGTTTTATTCAATCCAGGCCATGTTGATGTGAAATAATATTTCCCTTCTCTTTCTGTTTCTTCTTTCAACATGTATTTATATAAAGAAAAGAGGCCTCACTTAACTTACAAATGGTTTTACCTATGGGGACTTGTAAAAAATGTTTTACATGTTTCGGATGTTCCTTCAGAGCTGAAGATAATTACTTCCTAGTCCAAACCTCCCGCAGGACGACGGGGGATGGGAGCGGGCAGGGTTTGAACCCTGGACCATCGATAAATCTGAACGACAGTCCAGCGCGCAAACCGCACCACCAGGCAGCCATCCACTTAGTGTAGTTTCTGTTTTATTTTAGTAGGATCTATTTGTTTATCTCATTGGTGGAAATTACAAGATTGTCCTCTTAGTGCTATGTTGGTTTATGGTTTTGTTGTGTTGTCAATATGTTTCGGTCGCACAGCATCGACCTGCTGCTGTCTGCTCGGTGAAGTAGTTAGCGTTAATGGCGTATCTCTGTAGATGTCAGATCGACCGTAACGCCGAGAACACTTGTAGATGCCACTAAAACACACGATTGACCCACGGGTACTCGACAGCCATCGCGCATGCGTAAATGAACACTTCTCAGTTAACTGCTGATATTGTATTTTCGTTTTTTTCCGTTCAGACCCTACAGTTTCAGGGGAAACAATTTAATGATTTACTTGCGTTTGTCATTATTTTCTCAAGTACTTGTAAGAGTTACGAACCAAGCAATATCCTCTGTTTCATGTGAGAAAGGCGAAATAAGCAATATCCCACGTTCCTTATGAGAACACGTGAAGTAGTTTACCTATCCTGTGTAAGATCTGGCAACCTAGATTATACCCTGTAACCCAAGCTGCAAAAGTAAGCGGTATCTTTTATACCATGAGAGAGATGACAACACAGAAATATCACTATCCCTTGTGTTTTGGAGGTGGCGCTGCGGCTGAGCGTTAAAGCGTTTTGCTTCCGAGCCGGATCCACCGGGTTCGAATCCTGGTGAAGACTGGGATTTTTAATATCGGGATCTTTGGGCACCCCTGAGTCCACCCAGCTCTAATGGGTACCTGACATTAATTAGGGAAAAGTAAAAGCGGTAGGTCGTTGTGCTGGACGCATGGCACCCACGTTAACCTTGTCCCACAGAATCAGATGACCTTTACATCATCCGCCCTATAGACCACAAGGTCTGAAAGGGGAAAGTGTACTTTTCCTTTTTGTGTTTGGGAATCAACTGATGCCTATGTGTGTTTCATTCATAAAGAAATTAAGGAAGGGGTAGATATATAAATATACTAAAAGAGAGAGAGAGAGAGAGAGTGTGAGAAGGAGGGAGAGAAAGAAGAGAGATGGAGAGAGGGTGAGAAGGCGGGTAGATAGACAAACGTACACATAGGGGGGAGAGAAATTATAAGCAATAGATTTTTAGGTAGGGAAACATACAGGGAGTAAGTGAGAGACTGATGGAAAGAAAGAATTACTGGTAGATAAACATTCACACATACCGATAGGGAGTGAAGGAGCGAGAGAGAGAGAGAGTGAGTAGAGCTAGATTCATCTAGAAATGTAAAGAGGATACAAGAGGAAAAAAAAAAGTCCCGAGTGTACTCGGTCCGCATTGACCCTGTGGGTCAGCTCGAGCATGCCAGAACGAACTCACCGGGATTAACCTTTAGTCCTGAAGCCAATTACTCATCTCAGACCTGAACTTCATTTCCGGCGTAGCCCCCGTAATATTCTACTCCCCCCCCCTTAACTACCGCCCCGTTACTCTCCCCCCCCCCCCCCACCCCACACGCCATTTTACTCATCCATGTATAATGAATTGAAAATTTCTATTGCGGGTTTAAATGTTTACTGTAGAATATATCAACAAAAATAAAAAAAAGTTCAGTCTGTACTCTGGAAATACGAGCACTTTTAACAGACAAATGTAACTTCTTTAGAGGCACAAGTAATGTCTTATCAGTAACTTCTAATGAGGCACAAGTAACTTCTTATGAGGCACAAGTAACTTCTTATGAGGCACAAGTAACTTCTTATGAGGCACAAGTAACTTCTTATGAGACACAAGTAACTTCTTATGAGACACAAGTAATTTCTTATGAGACACAAATAACTTCTTATGAGGCACAAGTAACTTCTTATGAGGCACAAGCAACTTCTTATGAGACACAAATAACTTCTTATGAGGCACAAGTAACTTCTTATGAGGCACAAGTAACTTCTTATGAGGCACAAGTAACTTCTTATGAGGCACAAGTAACTTCTTATGAGGCACAAGTAACTTCTTGTGTAAACAAGTAAAGTTCCCCTTTCAGACCTTGTGGTCTATAGGGCAAATTATGTAAAGGTCATCTGATTCTGTGGAGTACGGTTAACGTGGGTGTCATGTGGCCAGCACAACGCCCAACCGCCTTTACTTTTCCCCAACTAACATTAGGTACCCATTCGAGCTGGGTGGACTCAGAGGCGCCCGAAGATCCTGAAGTTAAAAATCCCAGTCTTCACCAGGATTCGAACACCGGACCCCGGTTCGGTAGTCAAGTGCTTTGCCGCTCAGCCACCGCGCCTCCTAGCTTCTTATGAGGCTTAAGTAACTTCTTATGAGGCACAAGAAACTTTTTATGGGACACAAATAACTTTTTATGGGACACAAATAACTTATTATGAGACACAAATAACTTATTATGAGACACAAATAACTTATTATGAGACACAAATAACTTATTATGAGACACAAATAACTTCTTATGAGACACAAATAACTTCTTATGAGACACAAATAACTTATTATGAGACACAAATAACTTATTATGAGGCACAAGTAACATCTTATTTTGGTTGTCATTAACTTTCTTTGAATATAGCGCCCTGAACATTTTTGTTGTCTCTTTATTACAAGACAAATCTATATTTATTCCTTTACACGTGTCCCTATTTTTAATTTGTTACATTTTTCTTGACCTCCATTACATCGCCCGCGCATTCTTTTCTATATATCTCTTATTGTAGTTTATTGCTTTAAGAGCTTTTACCGGAACTTCAAAAGGAAAAAGTAAACAAAGAGCAGATTATTCTCATGAACTCTTAGTATGGAAATACCCTGTGGCTTCCCGAGAGAGCAAGTCCATTTTACCCAGAAATGAACGGTGTAGGATGTATGTTGCTCCCTGCTGCACTGTCTTCTTCATCTAAGCAGGTGATGCCTTACTGGGTATCAAATCTCAGTACATAACATTAACCCTTCTAAAGTAGAAACCACAAGTACAGAGCTGGCGGGATTTGTCGAGCTTTTAACCTCCCCACATTGCTCTATACCCCAAAAACGTGGACACTATGCAGAAGACATGCAAAAAAAAAAAACACACACTTTCACATGATCTGTCTCGGGAAAATACTGAATTTTAAATGGCTAGAAAAACTACCTGATACTGAAGCTTTTTCGAAGAGCGGGCATGCAAGCATCCACACAGTCTTGATGCAGTGTCTGCTGCAATGGGCAGGTCACGTCTTCAGAATATAAGACTCTCGCATCCCTAAACAAAGAGTGATCACAAGGTGGACAAAGAAAACGCTTCAGGGCACACTCAAAACTTCTCTGAAAGCCTACAGCATTGACCCAGCCACTTGGAAGACGGACGCACATGATAGAGCATCATGGCGTCGCGCTGTGAAAACTGACGCAGAAATGGCTGAGGACAAGACAACAGCGCTGGCAGATGAAAAGCGTCCATACGACAAAAATCAAGGGAGAGATGAGATTAAGAGTTGTTTTTTTAGGGGACTTTCAAAGTATTTAAGTTGTCCATGTGACACTCTCAGAAACCTAATTTCTCATTTATGGGACTAGATTCATGACATCATACCAATCTGTTCTTCAAAGCGCCATCTAGGATCTTTTGATCTAGCCGCCAAAAAAAAAAAAGAACTTTTGGCATGAGGTCATTCCTGATGTGTTAAAGCTGCCCAGATTAGGACAGTTGTCATCCCGGCAATGGCTCATTGATCACGTGCGCCCCCCCCCCTCCAAAGCTAGAGATAGCGCCGTATCTTAGTTCTTGACCACATCCAAAGTGCGAAGCCATCTACAATGAATGTAAAGTCAAGAAAGATAACGCTTGGTCCTCCTGTTGAATGTGCGTGCTTTAAGGTAATGAAGCCATGGGGAAAAAAATATATGGATATGTATTGATTTTGAGAGCATTGATGAAAAGAGAAAAAAAAAAAGCAGCTGGGGTTGTGACACCGAGGGTGTGATCATTTTATCTGGTAAGAGCATGAGTTACAAAATGTGATTCCCCTTCTCATAGTGCTCACACTTTGGGGTCCACGTATGTAAATCTAAATCTTTTGGTTTGACTTAACCTACTAGCTAATCTATCCAAAGCTTATATTAACTCACTCTGTCTGGTAAAATGTTTGAACATGTTTGTTATCCCATTTCCCATTCTTGGATCGAGTTGAAACTTTTTCATTGTACCTGACAAGACATGAATAAAAAAAACCAAACAATTAATTATATCTTTAGGATTAATTATTTTGTTTGATATCGAAATCAGGGGAATAAGTGCTACTTAATGAGAGATGTAGATGTATATATGGATTTAATCATCTTATAACGTTTCGACACCTTTTTCTTCTTCGACTTCCTATTCTTGGATCGAGTTGAAATTTTGCATAATTAATCATAGTTGATGACAATGCACAAATAAAAAAAAAATTTAACCAATTAGTTAATCAATTAGTACTGCAATTTTCAGATAAATGACAGTAATTAGCGGTTATTTCTGTTAGATAAGTTTTGATTTTAAAAAGGTATCATTTTTCTATTGCTTGTTATTACATAGCTTCTGTCAACCCACTCCGTCTGTCTGTCTGTCTGGTACACATTTTGTATACGTTATTTCTCTCATTTCCCATTCTCGGATCAAGTTAAAACTTTGCACAATTATTCATTGTCCCTAACAAAACATGAATCAATAAAATTAAGCAATTAATTAATTAATAAGTGGACATTAATTATTTTTTAAATAGCGAAAAGTAAACAAATTTTACAGTATTGAGATATATGGCTGTAAATGTACAGTTCTTCCCTAAATATAAGCCTCTTTTATTATATGAAAGCATTTTATTTATTATTTTGCTAGGTTCAGCAAGCCATTTCATGCTCGGATGAAAATTAGTGACTCCTTGTATGTTTTTGTCCTAGCATATGGAATAAGAAATTCGTTTTCATTCCTATCATTTTGATTGCATATTCCCCCCCCCTCCCCACACTCGTCTTAGTAGTGATAACGAGCCCGTCCATGTGGGATAAGTGTGTGTGTGTGTGTGATTTACGTAAGTGCGTGTTCCTGCTTGCTGCTTGAGAGAGCCCCTCGTACATCTGGCACCTTGTCATCCCTGGACACAAGTTAGGATTAGACAGACGGACGACCGGACACACGAAGACGTTCCGAAGAAGCGCATTATATAAAAAAAAAAAACACACAACGTATGATTGATCTGGCGATGTTCCGTTCTCTTCCCTCCCCTGTTATCTCCCCCATTTTTTGTTTTTTTTTTTGCTAGGAAAGATTTATCTTCTCTTACTATTGACCTCATCAAGCCGCCCCTGACAGCCCCAGGGGGGTGGGTGTTGTCGACGCTCCCTATCCCTGAGATTCCACCCGTCTTGCAACGTAGAGAACACCGCCTCCTCTCTCTCTCTCTCTCTCTCTCTCCAGCCCATTCAGCTATCGAGCCATATGTCTTGGGCTGATTACGACAAGGGGGGGGGGGGGGGAGGACAGAGGGAGTAAAGTCCGATAACTGTCAGACGATAGCGTCAAGCTGACCATGGCTGGAAGAATGAGACAAGGGGAAGACAAGAAGGATGACCAAGGGAGGCGACCCGTTTCGAACGAATTGTTATTGTAGCACTGTTTTCGGTCGTAGTTCTCTTCACTTGTCGCTAATGTGTTGGCCGCGTTCCACTGGGCAGTTTTAAAATAGATCGGTTACCCCATTACATCCCTTTCCCTCCTTCTTTTGTCAAGTAGTGCTCAAGTTTGTTCTTTTTACGACGACTTTCTATTAGTTTTGGTGCACGGTGTTATAGCGAACATACCCCTGCACACGCGTATATCCCACAAAAGTGAAAAAAAAAAGTACAACCCCCCCCCACCCTTTTGTACCCCGCATTTGCAAAGCGTGAAGTGCCGGTACTTAATGTCTAAACAATGTAAGCAAACCAGGTTGCCGAAGTTTACTTTCACTAATATTGAGTTGTAAGGAGGCGCGGTGGCTGAGCGGTAAAGCGCTTGGCTTTGGTACCGAGGTCCCGGGTTCGAATCCTGGTGACTGGGATTTTGATTTTGGGATCTTTGGGTGCATCCGAGTCCACCCAGCTCTAATGGCTCCCTGCTCCACTTTGACTGTCTTGCTCCAGTATCTCAACACGGCGAACTCAAGATGTACATGTGTGAGCCATTCACACCTTATTGCATCCCTTGTTCACCACTCCAACTGTATCGACTGATTGACACTATTGAACACCTGTTGTATTAACATCCACAGTTCGCCCCCCCCCCCCTTCTTCCCATTGATTTCCTATATATGTAAGATTGTATCAATTTCTGCGTTGTGTACATATACACGTCCAACACTTTATACTGATATAATCATCGATATGTTTTTTCTTGATACTTCTACAGTTTGTCTTCAATAATATTCAAATGTTTTGAAACTATTTTTAAAACCAATATTTTACATTCACCCTCTTGAGAGGGTATTTTGTAATATATAGCAAAGCACACTTGTATTTACCCTCGCAAGTAAGATGTTTAAACAAAGCGCTGAGCATGCGCGCCCGAAAGCTTCGTTGCTTAGTAAAAAGTCGGAATAACTTTAACATACTGTGAGCATTTAACTTTCACTTTAAAACGTCAAAATTATTTGAGAACAAATGGAAACTAATTAGCAGTAATAAAGGAGTGTTGGTGCGTTGATAAACCTCCACGCTTTGAGAAATTGTCGAAATTATAGCATAATTTTTTTTTACAAAGCTTGTATCAACTCACTCTGTCTGATAAAAATTTTGAACACGTTATTTCTCCCACTTCCCATTCTCGGATCAAGTTGAAACTTTTCACATTTTTTAATTGTCAAAGACAACGCATGAATCAATAAATAAAAACAAATTATTAATTAAATAGTGGTAATTAATAAATTTGGTTTGATATTGAAAAACGAAACAATTCCTACAGTACTCATAGATTTTGTTGTAAATGTGAAGTTCTTCCCCTTAGATAAGCTTTGTTTTATTGTTTTAGGTATTTTTAAAAATATTTTTTTTTTGTTGTAAATATATACATTAAAAAAAAAAGGTTGTATTTCGAATATAGCATTCTATCATAATGTGAGCCCTGTTGGTCCAATGTTCTCAATTTCGGTACGAAATAGCCGTTCTGTTTCGGAAATTGCGTGCAATTCGATTTTCTTATTAACGTATGATGATAGGTATAGCATTCCTGTAACGAGGCCTGTGTCTCCAGTGCAGTATCACCCGTGCACATGTTTCTGCTGTTTCTAATATCCGTCATTTAGAGTGGTTTATGAGATCTATTCAGACCAGTACAGATGCAATGCTTTTGTTTGACGTCATCACGTCATCTGCGTCAGTATCTTTTTTTTAGAGAGTGTTGAAAAAAAAAAATGCTCGTCCATTGTAAATTTTCTAGGTTTATTAGTTGTCTTATTTCTGTGTTTTTGTTTCTTCGTATTATGTGTTACGATTGTCCGTGTTGTTTAGTAATATTTCGCCATACGCGCGACTTAACTATCTTATAATTGGTCTAGAATCTCTAGTGGCATACTTTGACTTTTTTCTATCTCTCTCTACCCAGTCTAAAACGCTTATTTGTGACTCGATATTTCACCATTACGAGTGTCGGAATGTAGAGGATATATTATCCCTGGTAATAGGATTTATTTTTGCATTTAAGATTTATTTGAATTAAGATTCAATGCTGATTTTTTTTTTTTTAAGTAGTAATTTCTTTAATTTCCCCCTTTTTTTTTTAATTTCACGGTACGCACCCCCACCCACCCGATTGTTTGTTTCAGTGGTTCCCAAAATTTTTCCTTAACGGAACACGTCTTACATTTAGCGGAACACTTTGCTTTTTTTTTTGTTTTATAGAGAGTTATAGAGAGTTTAATTCACGTGTTGGCCTACTCGTCAATTCTTCCAGTAGTTCGTGGGACACCTGTTCAGGCCTCGCGGAGCACTAGGGTTGCGCGAACACAGTTTGGGAAACACTGATTTATTATATTAATGGCAATCTCAGGGACTTAGATAAATGAGTTTTTCTCCTTTGAACTTTAAACGATTTGCTTTGTGTGTGTGTGTTTGCGCGAGACTGAGGAAGATTTTGCACGTGCATATGTGCGCATGTTTCTAGATGAAAATGTGTGTGTGTGTTTTTAAAAAGCGGGGTCCAGTGCCCCCTTAGCGTCGTTTGACATTCTGAAGATATGAATGAAGCTATGACCAAACGCAATTAGCTCTGTTATCTTCGCGTCAAATGTAGACATTTTTTACATTATGTGATATACTGGTTTTGTTAATGTCTTATAATCTGATAACATCTTGTTACAATACCATTTTGTATTGGCGCATCTGTATTTAAAGTAACTTTGGGTGGATACAAGTAACTTAAGGTTGCAACAAATAATTTTAGGTTGATACAAGTAACAATATGTTTAAACACAAAACTTGAGGTTGAAAAAAATAATTTTAGGTTGATACAAGTAACAATACAAAACAAAGGCAGGGTCGGATTTAGGCGGGGGGCAGGCAGTGCTACGGCTAAGGATCATCAACAAGAAATGGTCCCCATACTAGAAATTAAAAAAAAGTAAAATAGAAAATATAGAGGGGGTCGGATTTGGACCGCTGGACACAGTTTGAGTATCGCTGTAGTAGGAGGAAACCTTCTGGTGTTTTCTAGCCAAGAAACTCTACATATCTGAGTGTTTGAAACTGTCTGGAAGTGGTGCATTTTCTGTTTTACTTCGGCATTTTAACCTGTACAATGCCAACACAATTGTTAAAAATTAGGAATCCGCTCTTACAAGTCAAGTTCCCCTTTCAGACCTTGTCAGTAAATTTTCCCCAGCCATTGTCAGGTACCCATTAGAGCTGGATGGACTCAAGAGGCGCACTAGGGATCCCCAAAATAAAAATCCCAGTCATCACCAGGAATCGAACACGGGACCTGCGGTTCGAAAGCCAAGCGCTTCACTACTCAGCCACCGCGCCTCCAAATTAGCGGTGAATACACTTATTTGGCTTCCTTACATTTAGATCCTCCCGCGCTGTTCGGCGCATAGGGCGACAAGCTTTGTCCACAGAGATCCGGTCTCAGGCGACATCCACAACCTCTTGCAAGCTAGTGCCTTCGAATTCATTTCTGGAATGGTGCGACGTTAAGCTAGACGTGGCGGCCCTTTCTTCGCTTTCCTATTTACGGCCTTCGGACTGTCTTTGGTAAATGTGTCTTGTCTTGGGATGTGTCCAGCGACTATGATGCGACATTCGGTTACTACTTATTTTAGGTAGGAATTTCAATCTTGTCCAGAGAAATGTTCGATTTAAATTGCAAGTACTTTAATTTATTTTTAAAGTTTTTTTGGTTTCATGTCTATTGCATAAAGAACATTTTATGTACCATGTATGCACATATGTATGTATTTAAATTATAGAAATCAACGTCGTTTGACCAATCCTTATGTTGAACGAAGCGTGTATTAGCATTGCGGAGGCGTAGGATATGTTAAAACTCCTCTTTCTCTCTCAACTCCATGAATGTCAAGGACAACACCACAAGTCTGTTGTTTTCCAGAAGCGATGACAACAAAAAAATTTCCAAGCGTTTGAAATTATTTGTCAGAAACGTCAACTTTTCTAGAGAGGATAAAACAAAGGGAGGAAACAAAAGGAGCTCCAGTCGATATGGCAGCCTGGCTTCTTGTCTTGTCTGTCAAGTTGACAACCAGATGAAACATTCCCCCATTGATCATCTCCCTGCGTCTGAGAAAACACCGGGATATGTTTCTACTGCTGTCTCTCCCTTTTATGACATCACACAGGGGAAACAAATGCTGTTTTTTTTTGTTGTTGTTTCTTACAAGTATATTGAGCGTCTTGGCGTTAGTTCCAGTTTCTACGGTCGCTAGCCTAAGTAACATTTGTATCATTGCAAGGATAGAATGAATTAAGGATTGCCTTTATTAAACAGCTTATATAAACTCCTTCTGTCTGTCTGGTACAAATCTCGTACAAGCTATTTCCTACATATTCCGATTAAGTTAAAACCGTACACAATATACCATTGTTCCTAAAAAAAAAACAAGGTTACAAAGTCAGTTGTTGTGGAAACTAACTCAAAATCTGCCGCCGAACAAATGGTCCACCCTGCCAGGTTTCAATATTTTCAGAAAAATATCGGTATTAAATTCTATCAGAAGTGGTCCACCCAGGCAGGTTTAAATATTTTCAGAAAGAATATCATAATGAAATTCTATCAAAGGCAAAGGACAGAGATAATGGAGAAAGAAGGTTGACAGATCCTGAGTGGTGCCCCAAAGGTCCAGCAGACCAAGGGATAAGTGAAAGTGAATGTGAAGCTAGATGTGAACCTGGCCTAACTGATGTCTTATAATGAGTATCTAATCGTTTTTGTAAAGGGCCAATCTCTTATTCAAAGCCTCAAAAGTTAACATTTATTTTTGTAAATGTATTATTTCTCTTTAAAAAAAAGTTTTTTTTTTAAATGTATTATTTAATAAGACAGAACTTACATAACTTAGCATTGCTGTTCTATTATACAATATTTTTTGATCAAATTTCTAAAACTATTTGCATAAATGTGTTTTAAAAATGGTATGCATGGGGGTTTCTTACTAAAAAGCCTCCAGTGTTTGTTACTATTAATAGTGAATAGTTGTAAAAGTGGTGTATTTTTATGAAAAAAACAAACAAACTGCTTGCATACTTGATTTAAAAAAAAATAGATTTTTCGCTTTCAGAAAAAAATAAAGTAGCCGTTGTATCAGAACTTTAAATGATCTAAAATATCATGTTGTCCGATTTTCATTTTCTCTTCTAGTTTCTGAGATCTAAACGGGACGGACAGACAGGCCACACAAAACTATTAGCGTCTTTTCCCCTTTCGGGGGCCGCTAAAAATTAATTAATTAGTTAAGTGGTAGTTGAAAAAAAATGAAAAAGGAAATAAATATGCATTATTGATATATACACAATTTTTAATTATTATTATAATTTTTATCTTGTTAGTTTTATTTTTTATTTTAAAATATATTTTTTTTTTCTTTAGCTTCGACATGCTTTCCCTTTTAATGTGATTTGTTGTCCTGTCTGGCACAAATGTATCTTCATCTTCTACTTGCTCGACGGGGATGGACTGGTCCTTCGAACGTGGTTTAACAAAAAAAAAAAAACAAGTTCCGCCATTGGCCCAGTACAGCTCACGTGACAAAATGTCTTCCCTAACAATCTTAAAATCTTAGTGGCTTGTTTATGCAGACGACTTCGTGGGGAAGAAAAAAAAAACGCTTGAAAGACTTCCTAGTTTAGATTGGCATTCCCTTTACTCGTCATTTGACTTTACTTGTAGTTGTTCTATAGCTTAATTTTTTGTCGTTGTTTTGTCCATACCTTCAGAAGAACCTGGCCTTTATTTTTTACCAAGCTTGTTCAACTCTGTCTGTCTGGTAAAACGGTACAGATTTCGCCACTTCTGATGAGAAACTGGAACAGACACAAAATAGACCAGTGAGATTCATAACAAATGAATATTCACATTTGACTAGAGTAACACCTTTAGTAAAATCACTAAATTTAGAAAACCTTCAGGATAGACGACTCAAAAGTAAAGTAGCAATAATACATAAAACACTGAACCATAATCTTCAAATACAATAAACAAACAAACAAACAAAAAAAACAATAAAAAAAAAAACTCATAAAGACACAAAGATAAAGGTACATTCCTCATTCCATATGCTAGGACAAATTTGTAAAAAAGCTCCTTCTTCCCTAGTGCTATTAGAGCATGGAATGGGTTGCCTGAGCCAGCCAGGAAAACCAGTGACTTGGCAGAATTTAGGTCATTGGTTAATATGCATGACTAAATGCATGACGCGTAGGACGTAATCATCTTCTTTTTTGAAGTAACGTCTGTATTATATAAGATAAGAAGATGATGCAGACAAAGCCGTTGTCCTCCGGGGATTCACGATTTCTTTCGTCGTCTGCGCTTGTCTTCTGGAAGGCTTTTCATCGGGTCTCAAATGTGTACCCCGTGACATCTCCAGCTCTTTCATGCGCCGTCTACTGCCAGCTGGTGGTGCGACGGCTGAGTTGCCAAGATTTTTAATTTCGGGATTTTTAGGGCGCCCTTGAGCCCAGCCAACTCTAATGGCCGTTTGTCGTTGTGCTGGCCACTTGCCAGCCTCGTTAATCGTGGGCCACAGAAATGGATGACTTTTACAATCATTATTCCCATAGATCGCTAAGTCTTAAAGGGGTAGTTTACTTTGTACGGCTAGAGCCAGCTCCTTTGCTCCGTGCCAGAGAAAGGCGACATGGCGCCTGATCAGTAAATACCAATCCTTTTTATTGGCCGCCTCCACTTGTAAAAAGATTATAGCTTGGAGAGTATTTCGTCAGGGTTTTGCGTTTCTAAATTTGTAGAATCATTCCCCCCCCCCTCCTTGCATCACGTGTGTGTAGCGACAGACAGGATGTATAGATTCTATTTCTTGGCTTGAATAAGTAATAACGAACAGGGCAGCAGCCGTCTACGTTCAAACCTCACACCTTTAGTTTCACAGACGCCTTTTATCACGCCCTGATGCCCTTGAGACTAAACATATTTATCTAGATGTACTCTCCGTAGAGTTTTACGCCACTTAGAGTTATTGGTGACACAGTCCTTGAGACTTTAAAAGCCCAGTGGTCCCTACACATTTGTTTCAGGTGTACCACGACTTGTATTTTCAGTAGCGACCCTAGTGGCGGCCGTCTGGTAAGTTTGGAACCCTCGGTTTTCCTTAATATACTCGGATGGAGAGTACCGTGGCTTGATGCTTAATCGGGCAAGTAATCGTAGTTGCGCCGGTCCAGTAGTCTGAGATATATGACACCTTTTGAGGGAGCTGCTTTATGAGTGGTTTTGGTCAGTGTGGTGGATTTTTTTTTAAAGATATCGGCTGAGTTATTGATTGAGGAGCTTCACTCCCCCCCCCCTCCTCTGCTGGTGCCAGATATTTAACTCCATCTCTCCGCATCTCCTGGGATAAAAGTCTGCGTCATTGCGATACCACAGCCTGGCAGTATCGATTAGGTGTTTATATCACCTGTTCTGATTGCCCACATGATGAGTGCTACGTCACTTGACCTCACAGGTTTTCATGCTTGACAAGCAATCATTCAGTACCCTAAAGAACAAAAGAGGAACTTCTGATCAAGCTAGTTAGGGCTTAGCCTCGCATAATCGTATTAGCAGTTGAAACTGAATATTACATATAGACAAGAGTTTTATCTATCTATCTATCTATCTATCTATCTATCTATCTATCTATCTATCTATCTATCTATCTATCTGTCTGTCTGTCTGTCATCTATCTATCTATCTATCTATCTATCTATCTATCTATCTATCTATCTATCTGTCTGTCTGTCTGTCTGTCTGTCTATCTATCTATCTATCTATCATCTATCTATCTATCTATCTATCTATCTATCTGTCTGTCTGTCTGTCTGTCTGTCTGTCATCTATCTATCTATCTATCTATCTATCTATCTATCTATCTATCTATCTATCTATCTATCTATCTGTCTGTCTGTCTGTCTGTCTGTCTGTCATCTATCTATCTATCTATCTATCTATCTATCTATCTATCTGTTTGTCTGTCTGTCTGCCTGCCTGAATTGCTGCTATCTATCTATCTATCTATCTATCTATCTATCTATCTATCTATCTATCTATCTATCTATCTATCTATCTGTTTGTCTGTCTGTCTGCCTGCCTGAATTGCTGCTATCTATCTATCTATCTATCTATCTATCTATCTATCTATCTATCTATCTATCTATCTATCTAATCTATCTAATCTATCTATCTATTTATCTATTATCAATCTATCTAACTAGTTGTATGCATGTCTGTCTGTCTATCAATAATGTATCAGTGTGCTTGTGTAATCTATCTAAATGTCAAGATGTCCAATGCCTAGCGAACTGAACTTTTCGAACATTATTTAAGTCAGTATGCTTGTGTAATCTATCTAAATGTCAAGATGTCCAATGCCTAGCGAACTGAACTTTTCGAACATTATTTAAGTCAGTATGCTTGTGTAATCTATCTAAATGTCAAGATGTCCAATGCCTAGCGAGCTGAACTTTTTGAACATTATTTAAGTCTCTGATAATCCCTTGCTCCCCGAGACTCTATTTCACGGCTCGGCGAAGCCACAAGAAGAAAACATCTTCCGGGTGGTCCAGTGAATACGTCATGCCAGAGGGCCGGAACTGATTTGTTCCCCATCATGCTCTCGTCCTCTGGTTATATCTGAACAGGACACTTTGTCTGAAGATAGATGCCTATCAGTTGAGATCTTTATTTTGAGTTTTAACAAAGATGATATCAACTCTGTTGTCTCTCTGATACTAATTTCAAGCACGTTATTTTTCTCATTCCCCATTCTGGGACCAAGTTGAAACTTTGCACACTTAGTCATTTACGTAGACAACACATGAAGCAATTAACTCTTTCTCTCCGTAATTATTTACTACATTCTGGTGGGATCAACGTTGGTATCGTCAGTTAGGAGAGAAAGAGTTAAAAAAGGAAACAAAAAGGAAACTAATGTTGTTTCTTGTAGCTGGAGGGAACATTGAAATAGTGGAAGCTTTTAAATACCTTGGTATTATCTTAAGACAATAAAATGACTTTTACTGCAAATACGAATTATATCAGCATAGAAGGAAAGTAAAGATTACGATTACTTACAAAGATGTCCACGTTTGATGTTAGTGAAAAGGCCTTGGCAATGTTTTATCACGCTCACATCTGCAATATTTGAAGTTTTAGAATCTTTGCCTGGTATGGCAATCTGAACTTTAAAAGAAAATAAGCTTCATAAAATGTTAAATGCTGCTGGAAGTGTTGGTCATTGGCAATTAAAAAAAAACAACATTTGGGCAGCTGTTTCAGAAAAAATAATAAGAAGAAAGCTAAAAAGATCTTAGAAAAAAAAAACACAACAAACATCCAGGAATTTTGTGATTTTACCATCACAAAAGAGATATAAGACACCGATAGCATAGACAGACACAAAAACTCTTTTGTTCCCCTGGCAATGAAATCATTAAATACGATTGAACCACCCGATATAAACATTTCGCTTGTAAATTATAAGTGAGTCTGGTGTGAATGTATATTTTGGTTTTAATATATTTATAATGTTATTGTTTGGTGTAATGAACAAATTGTAACACAAACTTCTTTATGGATAATTTTTACCTTTGCCTATCCCTTAGTCTATTGGACCGTTGGGGCACTATGCAAGACTCGTCGACCGTCTTTCTCCATTCCTCTATGTCTTTTGCCTTAGTTAGAACCTCTTTCAATGTAGGGCCCATCCATTCTTTTATTTTGTTCTCCCATCGCTTTCTCTGTCTGCCTCTTCTTCCTTTTCCTGGTACTGTTCCATGAAGAAAGATTTTTACGAGCTCCAAAGATCGTGTTATATGGCCATAGATTTTAAGCTTACGTTTTTTTTTACGATAGTAAGCAGGTCATCATGGGGTCCAAATACGTCCAATCGCTATGGATAATAAAGATTATTATTATTATTTTTATTTTTACTATTAGTAGTAGTTGTAGTAGTAGTAATAGTAGTAGTAATTAAATAGTCATAATTAATTAATTAACTATTATTTTATCTCGCTTGTTAGGAAGTGTTGTTCCTTATGATGACAGAATAGATCAATTTTGTATATGCGATGAATACACATTCAGATGTCAAATTAATTCCACGCCATTGACACGCCCTTGTTCTTTGCTTCAACTTGACATCTGTCCTCCTGACTTGGCCCCCTGTTCTTGTGTTGGACTGTCATGACATCTGCCCAACCGTTACGACCGCTGTTTTTTTTTTTTTTATGACATAAGATAGGGCAAGGCTCGATTAACCGTTTTCAACTTCGACCCCTATAGTCACTAATATTTACCATAAACTCATCGTATTTACAGAACCAGATTTACTGGCGAAACAGTTCAGTAACAGAATGCTAACGCAGTGCAAACAATGTCAGTGTCCATACGATCTGTTGCAGATTCTTTATTATGAAAATAATTGTGAAGTAACATTTTAATTATTGATTAAACTGGGCAGTTCTTAGATAAGTACGTCGATTTTGTTTGTGTGTTAAAGTCTTCGTTTAAGTTGGTTTTACTTTGCCCCCCCCCCCACACACACACACCCCTCTCTACTGCTTCACCCTCCTAAGTTGTACTTTCCAATCAGATAGCCATGTTGTTTGCAGATTTCTGATCAGAGTTTGTTGTCGTGGAACCGAGAGTCAGGCCGGGGACTTGAAATCTGACAAGAGCTTTGGGGTGTGCGTGTGTGCGTGGGTGTTTGTATGTTTGGCTTGTGCCGTTGTTTTCGCGTGCAAGATAAAAGAGTAGTCTTTCCTTTTAAAGTGTTTTAAAGATATGCGTTGGTTTGATTAATACAATGTATGTGTGAAATATAGCAATAAGTTTTTTTTTTTAATTTGTGTGTTTAAGTCAAAAGGTTGGATATTTATGGCATGTTTGTTTGTTTGTGATTGATATTGATTCGACCAAGTTAGATCTTGATTTCACTCCAAGTCATGTTTGTATGTCCTCCCTCGCCAGGGGCGGACTGGGTGTTAAGATCGGCCCGGGCATTTCTATACAATCTGGCCTACAAATTGTAGGCTTATATCATACGAGGGGCATCCAATTCTAGGTCTACCTAATGATGTCGTAATGTATCGATACCTGAACGCATGATTACAATGAATCTTCATAAGTAAGAAATATATATGCCTTATGTTGCTTTTTAATCGCTAAGTGTGTAGACCCTAAAAGGATGCAGCCTACTAGTAGCCCTGCCAACGGATATAGGCTATTACATTATTTCGGGAAAATATGTTAGATCAAATTAGTATTAATCAAACTATGGAGTCTGTAAAAGATTTTTTTTTAAACACGAAGCTCAGCGGGTCCCTTTTTCAAGAGAATAATATAAAACATTTAACAATTTAATTTAACACTTTCTATAGTCTCATTCATAAGGCCTTTTAGGTGACCCTACCGGCCCATTTTGGTACCGGCCCACCGGGCATTTGCCCAAATGCCCATATAGCCAGTCCGCCCCTGGTCCTCGCAAAGACATGTTTGTTTGTCCTTCGAGATGGATTTCACTAAAAGTCATGTTTTTATGTGGCTAGATGTTGATTTTGCTCAATGTCATGTTTGTATGTTGTTAGACATTGACCTAACTAAGTCATGTTTGTATGTCGTTAGATACAAATAAATATTGATTTCACTAAAAGTCATGTTCGTATGTTGCTAGACATAGTCATCACTGAATCATGTTTGTATATTGCTAGACATAGACATCACTAAGTCATGTTTGTAGGTTGTTAGACATAGACATCACTGAATCGTGTTTGTATTTTGCTAGACATAGTCATCACTGAGTCATGTTTGTATATTGCTAGACATAGACATCACTGAGTCATGTTTGTATTTTGCTAGACATAGACATCACTAAGTCATGTTTGTAGTTTGCTAGACATAGACATCACTGAATCATGTTTGCCTGGCGTGTATGTTTTGCTTGTGCACTGTTCCCTAATTCCTTAAAAGTCTGTAGTGCAAGCGATTCATCAGGCTAATCAAATAGTGAAATAGCAATTGCAAAACTTTGTTTTAACATATTAGAAAGTACATCTTTTTTTTTCTCTCACAACTTATATTAGTGCATATCATTGTCCCTGTTTAGTAGACTCTTCACCTAATTAGTCATGGCAATGTGTATTCAAAAACTGGTATCACAGAAATTGCATACATTGCAATATTGTTCATTATAAGTGGACAATATCTGGCTTCTGTTGTTGTCGTTCGTCTTCTACCTTATCAATGTTGATAAGTACGTTGTTGTTTTTGTGAGATGTAGATAATTCACCAAGTATATACAATCATGCTGAGAGAGCAGAGTCAAGTGTCACGCTGCAGTGATCATACTGAATTAGTGGAACTTAGCATTGTTCAACCTGATGACGCATGGGGACGAGTGCATTTCTACATTTGGACCGCGAGTGTGGATTCCGTCACAACACCCTCGCTTCAGAAGATGTCGAAAATCTGTACGTAAGCACTTGAAACTTGTGTGCAATGTATTTCTGGATGAAGCTATAATTTCATTCGTGTTCTGTGACCAATTAGTTCGTATCTACAGTTTCTTTCATGTTCTGTGACCAATTATTTCGTATCTACAGTTTGATTCATGTTCTGTGACGAATTATTTCGAATCTACAATTTGATTCGTGTTATGTGACCAATTATTTCGAATCTACAATTTGATTCGTGTTATGTGACCAATTATTTCGAATCTACAATTTGATTCGTGTTATGTGACCAATTATTTCGAATCTGCAATTTGATTCATGTTCTGTGACCAATTATTTCGTATCTACAGTTTGATTCATGTTCTGTGACGAATTATTTCGAATCTACAATTTGATTCGTGTTATGTGACCAATTATTTCGAATCTACAATTTGATTCGTGTTATGTGACCAATTATTTCGAATCTACAATTTGATTCGTGTTATGTGACCAATTATTTCGAATCTGCAATTTGATTCATGTTCTGTGACCAATTATTTCGAATCTGCAATTTGATTCTTGTTATGTGACCAATTATTTCAAATCTACTATTTGATTCGTGTTCTGTGACCAATTATTTCGAATCTGCAATTTGATTCTTGTTATGTGACCAATTATTTCGAATTTGCAATTCGATTCTTGTTATGTGACCAATTATTTCAAATCTACTATTTGATTCGTGTTATGTCACCAATTATTTCGAATCTACAATTTGATTCGTGTTATGTGACCAATTATTTCGAATCTACAATTTGATTCGTGTTCTGTGACCAATTATTTCGAATCTGCAATTTGATTCGTGTTATGTGACCAATTATTTCGAATCTACTATTTGATTCATGTTATGTGATCTATTATTTCGAATCAACAATTTGATTCGTGTTCTGTGACCAATTATTTCGAATCTACATTCTACATGCCTGACTCACTAGTTACTAGACCTAATTTTAGAACCATTACAACACGGAAACTACAGAATGACAGCGTGAATTACCACAACAACGATGTCCCTACGTGAACACTACCTAACCCGACGTGACAACGTTCTAAACTGAGGTAATAACGACGTGACATCGTAACAACATGAAAGAAAATCATCATCTTGACTAGCTGACAACAGTCAAACTTTACATCTAGGAAACAACGTACGATCCTCACAAAACCACCTTGACAGTATCAAATCTTGAAAAAAAAAAAAAAAATATATATATATATATATGTGTTAGGAATGATTCATCTTACTATTGTTTTTAGATTTGCCAAATTAAAAGTTGCATTTGTTGTTAAACACATACTTGGAACTGAGAGTTTCATGTTGTAACAGTGTTATGGTAATTGTGTGCGTGTGTGTGTCTAAGGTGATCATAGGAAGAGGTAAGCGATTGGCTGTGAATGATGCAACATAGGTGGCATTGCCGTCACTTGTTCTTGGTTAGGGGAGACGACTCAAGAACGTGAAACCGAAATGTTGTGTTATTGAAGTAAGTTAGATTTTGTGAAAAGATATTATTGCTAAAGTCTACAACAGTTTTATCTCATTCAAACTTAATTTTGTTTATATAATTAATAAATTTTTATTTAGTTTCTTCACAAAAAGAAGTTATTTGAAGTTTTATTACATAACTTTACATTTCGCCTACAACGGTTTAGTTGTCTACCAGCAGTTTGGTGCTACAAGTCAACGCCCGATAAAAGCATGCAGGAGCTGTAGTTCTATAGCTGAATTATAACGTTTTGTTATTGACATCTTTACATTGTATCTGTTATTATTTTGTTATTTACATCTTTAAATTGTATCTGTTATTATTTTGTTATTTACATCTTTACATTTTATCTGTTATTATTTTGTTATTTACATCTTTACATTGTATCAGTTATTATTTTGTTATTTACATCTTTACATTGTATCTTTTATTATTTTGTTATTTACATCTTTACATTGTATCTGTTATTATTTTGTTATTTACATCTTTACATTGTATCTTGTATTATTTTGTTATTTACATCTTTACATTGTATCTGTTATTATTTTGTTATTTACATCTTTACATTGTATCTGTTATTATTTTGTTAGTTACATCTTTACATTGTATCTTTTATTATATACCGTACTTAACTTTGTGCTCTTTGAAAGGTCTGATAGGATTCTACAAGATCCACTAAGGATTATAAAATGTGCCCCCCCATCTATCTCAGGTGAATGTGACTCCTGAGGACTAAAGCCGCATTACATTGATCTTAGACATCCATCTTGGAAATCCTTTACTGTATACGTGTAGGTATATAGTTTTTTTGTTTGTTTCTTTTACGGGACTTCATTGTCAAAAAAATAAAAAAAATAAAAAAACTTTCTTGTGATCAGGTATCCATTTCTCTTGTTTGAAGTCATCATTGCAATCTCGACATCAAACGCATAGTATTTCCATTTTCTCGACAGGGCCGGCTTTCATCAAAGAAGAACCTAGTGCTGTTTTTTTTTTTTTTTTTACTTTATATCGCATTTTAATGGACAAATTCACGTGATCTTTGATCTTTTTTTTCTTCCTTTTTTTCCCAATATTTTACGTTTTTGTTTATTTTTAATTATCTCTCTTTACTTTTTCTTTATTAAGAACTAGCTGAATATGACCCGTGGCCTGTGGGTTTACCCAATTAGTAAGACTTTCGCTCTTTAATAGAGATAAATTTAGGTAGTTTGGTTGTTGTTTTTTTTTTTTTTTTTTTTTTGGGGGGGGGGGGGGGGGCTTTGAACATACACTACGGTCTCCGCTATGATGTAAGGAACATTTATGCCAAGTTTTATCAAGATTGGTCAAACAGTTTTGATTTCTATGCGGGACATACATTCTGCTTTATATATTAGATATCGTCCTCGTTTTTTTTTTTACTATGTGCTACATTTCTTCTTCTCTCTCTCTTTCTCTCTCTCTCTCTCACTCAAGTTTTTTTCTGTCTGTCTGTCATTCTGTCTGTCTGTCTCTCTTTCACTCTCTGTTTCTCTTGTGTGTTGTACATCGTGCCCTTTCTCCATAGTGAAATTCAGTGAAGTAGAAAAATGGTGAACTAAAAAAAAATAGAATAGTTTCATCATACGAACATTTCATTTTTACAAAGCTTATATCAACTCTGTCTGTCTGTCTGGTAAAATGTTTGATCACGTTTTTTCTCCCACACCCATTCTCAGATCAAGTTCAGGCTTTGAATAATTAATTATTTACAAAGACAAGACATGAATCAATAAATAAAAATTTACCTAAATTAGCCGATTAATTACTGGCGATTATTTTTTTGCTTGTTTGATACCGACAAGGGAAATTAATTCTGTACTATTTAGAGATTTGGCTAAATATTTTTGTTTTCTCTTTAGATAATCGTACACGTTATTTCCCCAAAACCCATTTTCGGATCATGTTGAATCTTTACACAATTATTTATTTTATTGAGGAAAACATGTATCAATTTAAACAAATATAACCCATTAGTCAAATAATTATTGTAATTAATTATTGTGTTTGATATTACGAAGAATGAAAATAACTTCTCCATTATTTAGAGCTATTGTAGATTAGCCTTGTATTTTTTTATTTTTTTTTCAAATTTTTTTTCTTTCTTTTTCTTTTAGAAAAAAAAAATCGATCTGGTCTATCCCTCCAACGTTTGTGTCTTTCTCAATGCCTCTGTCAGTGCCTCTAAAATTTGCGCTCCGTGTATTTCTTTGAACGTGTCTGCCTTGGCTCCACTGAACTAATGAACCTGTTGCATCGAGCCGCGCACTGGATGTGATTGGATCTTCTTCCGAACCCCACGACTGGGCTATCTATATGCTAATATTTGGCTTCATAGACGTCATTCCTGTTTCCTTTCTCTCTGTGTGTATGTCTGTATAATGTTAACACTTGTGGGGTGGAAGGGTAGGGAAGGCAGAGAGCCTATAGTGGGTGAGCGGGGTACTTAAGCGGAGCAGCATTGCTGTAAACAGCGGAGTTATGACTTAATGAATACAAGTTACTGTTGAATATTCATCCCGCTGTAAAGGTAGTTTGATGACTTTATTATAGTTAAAAATCTTTACTGTAAACAAGAAGTCACAGCCAACGCTTCCTACGCTCGTCCGATTGGCTTGAGACAATTATTACGCTTATCTAATATATATATATATATGTATATATACGTAAAGTAAGGAGTATGTATGCATGTATGTCCCTAATAGAAATCAATACTATTTAACCATTTTTGATAAACCTTTGCATAAATGTTCCTTAGATCATGGCGGAGACCGTAGTATATGTTTAATGTCCCTCCCACAACCGGGCGGGGGCGCTAAAAATAAAATAAAATTCGTAAATGTATCTCTATTAAAGAATGAAACTTTTTAACAAATCGGGTAAACCTGTTTTCACAGTTTTTTATATTTGCTACGAATATGTCGGCTGAAGGGGTAAACCCATTTCCACGCTCTACTTTTATATTCGTGGCAAATTAAAATAATAAAAAAGTTGGAAGGGACCGTTGACTAACATCTCGATCTAAATCCAATCCACGTTACCACTACTGCCCAAACTAAGTCCCTCAGGCCGATGACCATATCCGGCTAGTTAATAATAAATGGGACTTATCCTGACCACTTGTTGTAGTAGGCCTCAACACTGACCAGCGGCAATTTCGACAAATCGTTCGCTGCGACGTCACAGGGAGTTGGTCTCGTTCTTATGGGGATTTGATATGCTTGGATTATGGTTAAATCGACTTGTGTGCTGCACATGTTGGATGCCGGCGTTGTGTGAATGATTCTGTGTTGGCTTCAGTGGGATGAATTATACTCGTGAAGCGCGTATTTAAACTAAAACCTGTACTTGTTAATTACATTGCAACAGATCAGCCAAAAAAAAAAAAAAGTCGATGCCGTAGATAAATGAATATAAAAACTAGTGACGTCGCGGTCTTATCTTATATGATACAGACGTTACTTCAAATAAGAAGGTGATTACGTCCTACGCGTCATGCATTTAGTCATGTATGTTAACCAATGACCTAAACTCCGCCAAGTCACTGGTTTTCCTGGCTAGTTCAGGCAACCCATTCCATGCTCTAATAGCTCTAGGGAAGAAGGAGTCCAAATTTGTCCTAGCCTATGGTCACTAAAAATCACTAAGTCCAAAAACTGCCAAAGCACAATATATGTGTTGCTTGCTAGTGTCAGGGACACTAATAGTGAATGCTTTATTTAAGCCAATTTATTTTCAGTTTATTTTCGTTTCGGTATTTTAATTATTTTTTTTTTACTATGCCTCTTTTCAAGTCACTCCTTTGTGGAGGGTGGGCGGACAGCTGATATCAAAAATGGCTCTAAAGATTTTCCTAGAAATCTAACTGTTAAGTTATATCATTGGCTACATGGGGTTAACTCTAGTTTGACCGTGATCATTTTTCAAAGTAAAAATAAATAAATGTCAATTTGGCTAGATACTTAATCTAGGTCTAGATCCTACATCGGTTTGGAAGGGACTATTGCGTTCTTGAAAAGACAATCGCCTTCGGAAATTTCCGAATGTTAAATCTTTATTGATTCAAGAGTTTCCTAAAGTAATGTTTAGCAAAATTGTGCGCATTGTCTTCTAAGTCTAGATCTAAATCCTTATCATTGGAATATTAAAAGGTTTACTAGCTCTATACATTTGCGTAACCTGGATTCTTTCTTGGTGAGAATGGGGAAGGGGTGGGTTAACAAAATGTTTTTAAATCTAACATTTATTAATTTTTTAAAGAGAAAAAAAACAACTATCGCTCAATAAGTTGCATAACGGAGGTGTTATCTTTTTATACAAAATCGCAATATATAATAAATATAAATAAAATAAATTTTTTTCTCGTTCTTTATACGTAACTTTGCTAAAGTGTCCTTAAATTTTCCCGTGTAAATAAACTCGCCTTCAAATTTAAACGCCAAATCGACGTATCTACTAACCAGTGAAATCTGCCCATGTGGAGTATCACCAGAAAATGCCGACCACGTCCTCCAAAACTGCTCTCTCTACCAAGAGGACCGTATAAGACACTGGCCCCAAAACACCCCAATAGAAAGAAAACTATATGGAGAGCTCCCTGATTTGGAAACCACTGCGCAGTTCATCTCATGTATTGGTCTAGTCTTATGAACACTCCAACATAACAATGAGAACGATGAAGAAGAAGAAGACCTATCTACTAGACACACTGTTGCGCTCTTACAAAATTTTTTACGATAACGAACGACTCGGCGGGGATCAATCCATCAACCATTGGCACCGACTTCTCGCGCGGCTGATCACGTCGGCCTCTTTCTGCCACCTCGTTTGTCGTGATTCTGAGTATTTTGTTCACCCCGTGGCCGCAGACGTGAATCAATCTCTTGACTCATTGCTCGATTACGAGGTTGGATGTCACTGTTGTAGGTGCAGTAGTTCTTCCACATTTGCGACAGTGAATTACAACTTCTGTGTGTAGTCCGCACACAGGACCACTGTATAACAAGATTTCATCTGTCAATGATCGCAATTCGAAATTTCCAGCCTTTTTTTTTTTGTTGCAAGTCTGTCTGTCTGTCTGATAAAAAATTTGTACACGTTGTTTCTCCCACACCCATTCTCGGATCAAAGTAAAGCTTTGAACAACTATTCATTGGCATAGACTAGACATTAAATAATTATTTTAAAAAATTAACCAATTAGTCAATTAACTGCTGGTAATTAATTATTTTGTTTGATACCAACAAGGGAAATAAATCCTTCAATATTCACATATACGGCTACAAATGTGGAGTTTCGCCCTCTTAGATAATTGAACACGGCTCAACTTGAAACTGTAAACATTTTTTTCTACCTAACAAAACATAAATCAGTAAAAAAAAATTAACCTAATAGTAAATTAATTTTTGGTAATTAGTTTTTTTTATTTGAAATATATTTTTATAAGTGCGAACATCTTTTTCTTAGATCAGCTTTGATGTTTTAAAAAAAGGATTTAAAAAAATAGTTTACTTGTCACAAAGTTCATATCAGCTCACTAGGTATGTTTGCTTGGTACAAATCTTGTACACGCTATTTCTCCCACGTCCAACTCTCGGGTCACGATGAAACTTCACGCAATTATTCATAGATGAAGACAACACATGAATTAATCAAAACAAATGAAACAATTAAATGAACGATTAGTGGTAATTAATGAATTATGTCTTATAGATGTAATAGATCTTGCAGTATTGAGAGATTTAGCAGTTCAATAACTTCCTTTGTTTTTCTTTTGTAAAACGTGGTTGTCCTGCTCTGGTCGAACATTTTTTGTTTGTGTGAAGGGAAAAGGGGGTAGGGGGCGAAGTTAACATCCTGGCTTTTTAGGCGCTCAACAAACAGCTCATCGAGTCGGGATTTGAACTTCAGCCCCCTTGATGGTTGTCCAACTGGTTTACACCTCTGAGCCACTTGTCTTGAGGATTTTCTTGAAATATTTTAGTGGTTATTTATTATTTAAAGAGTTTCATCAACCAACCTGGTATATTCTCTGGGCCTGGATATCTTGTGAAAGAAAGGAAAACTGAGACAATAAATGAATAATAGAGATTTTAAGAAAGTTGAACTCATGTGGGGAAAAAAAGTCTCTCTAGTCCGTGCTTGTTTTACCTCAGGGTAAGTTTGCAGCCGTCAGAAGAAGTTGCGTGTGAGAATTCTAAGTCCTCTTTTAGTTCAGTCACAGCGAGGCTCTGGTGAAGGTTTCGGGCTTCAACAGTTTTGTTGTCTAGTGTCAGGAGTTTTCAAGAGTATTGATTTCGTCTCTTCTTTGCCTCGCTCCCCCCCCCCTCTCTCTCTCTCTCTCTCTCTCTCTCTCTCTCTCTCTCTCTCTCTCTCTCTCTCTTTTCTCTCAGTCTTTTAAATGTTTTTACACTTTTTTTCCTTTTTTTATTACAGATTTTTTAAATGATTGTATTTAATTATTTATTTTTTTTGCCTTTTTTTAAAGCATTCCTCTCCCTCTTTCTTCTGTCTGTCAGTCTTTTTGTCTGTCTGTTTCTCTCTCTCTCTCTCTTTCTTATACATTACCACTACTTCTAATTTGTCATATTTTGTTTCTTTTGTTTTTACATTTCACTCTGTCTGTCTTTTCTTGTGTCTATTAAAAAAAAATTGGAAGCGTGGTCGAGAAGCTAAGTTCGCTCGAACTTGGCTTGGCTTGGCTACCTATGAAGTGGGCTCGAGGTTCGACACCAGACTCGGGCTTAGTTGTGTTTACTGAGCGCCTAAAGGCAGCACGGAAAAACCTTCTCCTAGATATCCCCCTCACTTTTCCACAACTGAGATTGGACCAAAGCGCTCTGAGCATGCTATAAGGATGAAAGTTGCGCAATATAAAAGCCATAATTTATTTATCACCTCCTATGATTATGTGGCCCCCCTTCTTTCCTTCTGTCTTTCTTTCTTACTACTTATTGTTGTAGAGAACTTAAACCTGCCACCGGCAGACAGCGGTTATTTCTGCGTTGAGTTTGGCAAAATAAGTAGGTCACAGCTAGGACTTCGTTGTCACGTGACATACTGCACTCCTGTTTATTCTCCAGACGCCAAGACAAGCCTAATTACTACTGTATTATATTAATTTTCTGTCTCGCGCTATATTTCGCCCACTATTCTGCAACATTAAATTATGTTATTGAAACATCTAATTACTAGACATTGGAAACTTTGTTTCATAAGACGCACATAAAAGTGCACATATAGAGCTTTCCCGTTTGAAATAGGCAACTTCAACTCTTTGATTCGTTCACAAAGATAAGGTTTAAAAAATGGTATTGACATGTGCTGTTTTTTAGTAAGATCTAATACATGTTGGCTTCTTAGGGTTTCCAGGTGCTGTAAACTTTAATAAGTCTAAATGCATCTTCCAAAAAAAAGTCCAAATACATCTTCCAAAAAGTCTAAATACATTTAAAAAAAAAGTCTAAATACATCTTTAAAAAAAAGGCTAAATACATCTGCCAAAAAAAAATCTAAATACATCTGCCAAAAAAAAAGTCTAAATACATCAGCCAAAAAAAAAAGTCTAAATACATCAGCCAAAAAAAAAAGTCTAAATACATCTAAAAAAAAGTCTAAATACATCTGCCAAAAAAAAGTCTAAATACATCTGCCAAAAAAAAGTCTAAATACATCTGCCAAAAAAAAGTCTAAATACATCTAAAAAAAAGTCTAAATACATCTGCCAAAAAAAAGTCTAAATACATCTGCCAAAAAAAAAGTCTAAATACATCTGCCAAAAAAAAAGTCTAAATACATCAGCCAAAAAAAAAAGTCTAAATACATCTAAAAAAAAGTCAAAATACATCTGCCAAAAAAAAGTCTAAATACATCTGCCAAAAAAAAAGTCTAAATACATCTAAAAAAAAAGTCTAAATACATCTGCCAAAAAAAAAAGTCTAAATACATCTAAAAAAAAGTCTAAATACATCTGCCAAAAAAAAGTCTAAATACATCTGCCAAAAAAAAAGTCTAAATACATCTAAAAAAAAGTCTAAATACATCAGCCAAAAAAAAAAGTCTAAATACATCTAAAAAAAAGTCTAAATACATCTGCCAAAAAAAAGTCTAAATACATCTGCCAAAAAAAAAGTCTAAATACATCTAAAAAAAAAAGTCTCAATTCATCTTCCGAAAAAAAAAAGTCTAAAAAAAAAGGTTTATTTCTACAGCATTGTTCCTCATTTCTCACCCTTCCCACCTCCTCACTTGACCCTGTGACTTCCCTATTATTGTTAAAGATATTTTACAATATTTTTAATAAGCTTATATCAACACACTCTATCTGTTTGTCTGCGCCAAATTTTGTACACGTTATTTCTTCCACACCCATTGTTAGATAAAGTGGAAACTTTAAACAATTATTTATTGTATCTAACAAAAAATATAAATTGATAAATTTATTGGTCAATTAATTGCTGGTAGTTATTTTTTTTTTTTTTGTTTGATACCAGCAAGAGAAATTGATCCTTCAGTGTTAATAGATATGGCTAAATATGTGGGCTTTTGACCCCTTAGATAATTGTACACGTTTTTTTCAAGTTGAAATTTTACACATTTTTTTTTTTAAATTGTACGTAACAAAACACGAATCGATTATAAAATTAACCAATTCGTCAGTTTTTTTTATTGGTAATTAATTGATGTGGTTCGATATTGATTAAGGGTAATAAATCTTATTCTACTGATACATATGACTCTATATGTACAGCTGTTTGTTTTTGGTGTTGTATTATTTGTTCGTATTTTACTTGTTCGTAATCCGTATAAAAATAATAACACTTAATAATAATAACATAACACTTGACAAATGCCACCCAAATAATACTATGACATTTGTAAAAACATTCGCTAAGATGGAAGAGAGAGATTTTTTTACTATTATTTTTTGTTTTACAAAAATTGACTGCAGACTTGATGCAGACGGCTCGACGGGTTATTGTCATGGTGATAAGAGACCGGATGTGGGATGTTGACGTGAAGAAACGGCAAACAATATGGCGGTCAAATGAGGGGCTGAAAGATAACGGACAGTATTCAGTCGAGTTTTGCTGGCCTGAGAAAAAAAAACATGTTCTTGTCATCTCTTTCTCTTTATGTTTTGTTTTGTTAGAAGAAAGAAGCCGTTTGGTGTATGTTTTGTAAGGCCTGCTCTTGTCACTGACAGCTCTAGTCGTTTAAGAGAAAAGAAAAATATTTGTAAAATCCTTTAAAACAAAAAAAAAAAAGCTTATATAAAGGGGGAGGACTCCGCCATTAAAACTATATATATCAATAATATACAATTTTATTTTTCTTATTCGATATCAAAGAACATAATTAATTAACAATAATTAACTCACTAATTGGGGATTTTGTTTATTGATTCACGGTTTGTTAGATACCATAAATATTTGTTTATAGTATCAAATTGATCGAAGAATACGTGATGGAGAAATAATGTTAACAATTATTTAAGAGGGCTAAACCCATCACATTTAGCCATATCCCTGTATACTACATGGTTAGTTTGCCTTGTTGGTATCAAACATTATAGTTACCAATAATTAATTGGTTACTTTTTTTTTTCCATTGATTCATATTTTGTGTTTGCCAATGAATGATTGTGCAAAGCTTTAACTTGATCCCAGAATGGGTGTGGGAGAAATAACGTGATAAATAACTTGATATTATCGATTTGCTTCGATTTTATTAAGTTTTTCAATACAGCGAAATATTAACAATGATTTTTGTGGACCTGTTGGGGGGGAGGGGGGTCCTGGGAGAAGGTTTTCCGTGCTGCCATTAGGCTCTCAGCAAACACAACTCAGCTTGAGTTGGGATTCGAACTTGAACCCGCTTGATAGGTAGTCAAGTCACTCGGCCAAACATCGTGTATATATCGTGTGAGTTCTTTCATTTTTTTTTTCGGGAAAGCAGATTTCACATTGTTGGACGCATCTGACATGTACGGTTAATGATTCCTCTTTGGTTTAATATATGTTCTGATGCATTGGTTACAAAAAAAATAAGGTAGGCTATCACTTCGTAGGATAACGGCCATATTTAGCTTTTCAACATTCGATATACCCTGGGGAGGGTCGCGGTAGACATCTGATCATCACGTCACGTGATATAGAGAAGGGGAGGGCACATATCAGTAAACAGCGACATCATTAAGCTCGATAACCGATTCGTTTAGATTGACTTCCGCGTGGTTCCTTCTTACCGTCTAGGGTCAGTCTCTGCACCAATGCCAACTTCTTTTGCCCACACATGGATAACAAATGTTGATGTGAAAGAATACAACTGAAAAAGAATTTGCAAAATCTTTATTAGATAATTCTTTTACTGTAAACAAGTAGTCACAGCCAACGCTTCCTGCGCTCGTCCGAATGGCTTGAGACAATTATTACGCTTATCTAATGTATATATATACATACGTATGTATATAATTGAAAGTAAGGAGTATGGATGCATGTATGTCCCTAATAGAAATCAATACTACTTAACCATTTTTGATAAACCTTTGCATAAATGTTCCTTAGATCATGGCGGAGACCGTAGTATATGTTTAATGTCCCTCCCACAACCGGGCGGGGGCGCTAAAAATAAAATAAAATACGTAAATGTATCTCTATTAAAGAATGAAACTTTGTAACAAATCGTGTAAACCCGTTTTTACAGTATTTTATATTTGCTATGAATATGTCGGCTGAAGGGGTAAACCCATTTCCACGCTCTACTTTTACTTTCGTGGCAAAATTAAAAATTAAAAAAAAAATGGGAAGGGACCGTTGACTAACATTCGCCATGATTGGCATAGATCTAGATCTAAATCCAATCCACTTTACCACTACTGCCAAAACTAAGTCCCGCAGGCCGATGACCATATCCGGCTAGTGAATAATAAATGGGACTTATCCTGACCTTTTGTTGTAGTAGGCCTCAACACTGACCAGCGGCAATTTAGACAAATCGCTCGCTCTCCACGTCACAGGAAGTTGGTCTCGTTCTTATGGGGATTTGATATGCTTGGATTATGGTTAAATCGACTTGTGTGCTGCACATGTTGGATGCCGGCGTTGTGTGAATGATTCTGTGTTGGCTTCAGTGAGATGAATTATACTCGTGAAGCGCGTATTTAAACTAAAACCTGTACTTGTTAATTACATTGCAACAGATCAGCCAAAAAAAAAAAAAAGTCGATGCCGTAGATAAATGAATATAAAAACTAGTGACGTCGCGGTCTTATCTTATATGATACAGACGTTACTTCAAATAAGAAGGTGATTACGTCCTACGCGTCATGCATTTAGTCATGTATGTTAACCAATGACCTAAACTCCGCCAAGTCACTGGTTTTCCTGGCTAGTTCAGGCAACCCATTCCATGCTCTAATAGCTCTAGGGAAGAAGGAGTCCAAATTTGTCCTTGCATATGGTCACTAAAAATCACTAAGTCCAAAAACTGCCAAAGCACAATATATGTGTTGCTTGCTAGTGTCAGGGACACTAATAGTGAATGCTTTATTTAAGCCAATTTATTTTCAGTTTATTTTCGTTTCGGTATTTTAATTATTTTTTTTTTTACTATGCCTCTTTTCAAGTCACTCCTTTGTGGAGAGTGGGCGGACAGCTGATATCAAAAATGGCTCTAAAGATTTTCCTAGAAATTTAACTGTTAAGTTATATCATTGGCTACATGGGGTTAACTCTAGTTTGACCGTGATCATTTTTCAAAGCAAAAATAAATAAATGTCAATTTGGCTAGAAACTTAATCTAGGTCTAGATCCTACATCGGTTTGGAAGGGACTATTGCGTTCTTGAAAGGACAATCGCGTTCGGAAATTTCTGAATGTTAAGTCTTTATTGATTCAAGAGTTTCATAAAGTAATGTTTAGCAAAATTGTGCGCATTGTATTCTAAGTCTAGATCTAAATCCTTATCATTGGAATATTAAAAGGTTTACTAGATCTATACATTTGCGTAACCTGGATTCTTTCTTTGATGATAATGGCAAAGGTGTGGGAAATGTTTTTAAATCTAACATTTATTAATTTTTTAAAGAGAAAAAAAACAATCGCTCAATAAGTTGCATAACGGAGGCATTTCCTTTTTATACAAAAAGTATTTTAATGTTTTTCTCTTTCTTGATACGTAACTTTGCTAAAGTGTCCTTAAATTTTTCCGTGTAAATAAACTCGCCTTCAAATTTTCCCGCCAAATCGACGTATCTACTAGACACACTGTTGCGTTCTTACAAAATTTTTACGATAACGAACGACTCGGCGGGGATCAATCCATCAACCATTGGCACCGGCTTCTCGCGCGGCTGATCACGTCGGCCTCTTTCTGCCACCTCGTTTGTCGTGATTCTGAGCATTTTGCTCACCCCGTGGCGCAGACGTGAATCAATCTCTTGACTCATTGCTCGATTACGAGGTTGGATGTCACTGTTGTAGGCGCAGTAGTTGTTCCACATTTGCGACAGTGAATTACAACTTCTGTGTGTAGTTCGCACACAGGACCACTGTATAACAAGATTTCATCTGTCAATGATCGCAATTCGAAATTTCGAGCCTTTTTTTTTTTTGTTACAAGTCTGTTTGTCTGTCTGTCTGATAAAAAATGTGTACACGTTGTTTCTCCCACACCCATTCTCGGATCAACGTAAAGCTTCGGACAACTATTCATTGGCATAGACTAGACATTAAATAATAAAAATAATATTTAACCAATTAGTCAATTAACTGCTGGTAATTAATTATTTTCTTTGATACCAACAAGGGAAATAAATCCTTCAATATTCACAGATACGGCTACAAACGTGGAGTTTCGCCCTCTTAGATAATTGAACACGGCTGAACTTGAAACTTTAAACATTTTTTTTTCTACCTAACAAAACATAAATCAATTAAAAAATTAAGCTAATAGTAAATTAATTTTTGGTAATTAGTTTTTTTTTTATTTGAAATATATTTTTATAAATGCGTACATCTGTTTCTTAGATCAGCTTTGATGTTTAAAAAAAAGGATGTTAAAAAATAGTTTACTTATTACAAAGTTCATATCAGCTCACTAGGTAATGTTTGCCTGGTACAAATCTTGTACACGCTATTTCTCCCACTTCCAACTCTCGGGTCACGATGAAACTTCACGCAATTTTTCATTGGTGAAGACAGCACACGAATCAATCAAAACAAATGAAACAATTAAATGAACGATTAGTGGTAATTAATGAATTATGTCTTATAGACGTGATAGTTCTTGCAGTATTGAGAGATATAGCAGTTAAATAACTTCCTTTGTTTTTCTTTTGTAAAACGTGGTTGTCCTGCTCTGGTCGAACATCTTTTTGTTTGTGTGAGGGGAAAAAAAAGGGGGGGGGGATACGAAGTTAACATCCTGGCATTTAAGGCGCTCAACAAACAGCTCAGCTCGAGTCGGGATTTAAACTTGAGCCCCCTTGATGGTTAGCCAACTGGTTTACACCTCTGAGCCACTTGTCTTAATGATTTTCTTGAAATATTTTAGTGGTTATTTATTATTTAAAGAGTTTCACCAACCAACCTGGTATATTCTCTGGGCCTGGATATCTTGTGAAAGAAAGGAAAACTGAGACAATAAATGAATAATAGAGATTTTAAGAAAGTTGAACTCATGGGGAGAAAAAAAAATCTCTCTAGTCCGTGCTTGTTTTACCTCAGGGTAAGTTTGCAGCCGTCAGAAGAAGTTGCGTGTGAGAATTCTAAGTCCTCTTTTAGTTCAGTCACAGCGAGGCTCTGGTGAAGGTTTCGGGCTTCAACAGTTTTGTTGTCTAGTGTCAGGAGTTTTCAAGAGTATTGATTTCGTCTCTTTTTTGCCTCGCTCCTTCTCTCTCTCTCTCTCCCTCTTTTATCTCTTTCTTTCTCTTTTCTCTCAGTCTTTTAAATGTTTTTACACTTTTTCCTTTTTTTTTTTTTATAGATTTTTTAAATGATTTAATTTTTTTGTGTGCCTTTATTTTAAGCATTCCTCCTGTCTTTATACTTGAGATCTCTCTCTTTCTTCTGTCTGTCTGTCTCTGTCTCTATCTGCGTCTCTGTCTGTCTGTCTGTCTCTCTCTTATATATTACCACTGCTTCTAATTTGTCATATTTTGTTTATTTTTTTTTTTTTTACATTTCACTCTGTCTGTCTGTTCTTGTGTCTATCGCCTCCTTTGATTATGTAATCTTTCCTTCTGTCTTTCTTTCATACTACTTATTGTTGTAGAGAACTTAAATCTGCCACCGGCAGACAGCGGTTATTTCTGCGTTGGGTTTGGCAAAATATGTAGGTCACAGCTAGGACTTTGTTGCCACGTGACATACTGTACTCCTCTTTTCCAGACGCCAAGACAAGCCTACTTATCACTGTATTACATTAATTTTCTGTCTCGCGCTATATTTCGCCCCACTATTCTGCAACATTAAATTAGGTTATTGAAACATCTAATTACTAGACATACGAAACTTTGTTTCATAAGACGCACATAAAAAGTGCACATATAGTTTTCTAGTTTGAAATGGGCAACTTCAACTCTTTGATTCGCCCACAAAGATAAGATTTAAACAATGACATGTGCTGTTTTGGTAAGATCTAATACATGTTTGCTTCTTAGAGTTTCCAAGTACTGTTAACTTTAATAAGTCTAAATGCATTGCCAAAAAAAAAGTTTCAATTCATCTTCCGAAAAAAAAAAGTCTAAAAAAAAAGGTTTATTTCTACAGTATTGTTTCTCAACTGTTTTCTCCCCCCTCCCACCTCCTCACTTGACCCTATGACTTCCCTATTATTGTTAAAGATATGTTACAATATTTGTATTAAGCTTATATCAACACACTCTGTCTGTTTGTCTGCGCCAAATTTTGTACACGTTATTTCTCCCAAACCCGTTGTTATGGGAGATATGGCTAAATATGTGGGGTTTTGTCCCCTTAGATAATTGGACACGTTTTTTTTCCCAAACCCATTCTCGAATCAAGTTGAAATTTTACACATTTTTTGTAAATTGTACCTAACAAAACATGAATCGATCATAAAATTAACCAATTCGTCAGTTTTTTATTGGTAATTAATTGATGTGGTTCGATATTGATTAACTGTAATAAATCTTATTCTACTGATACATATGGCTGTATATGTAAAGCTGTTTGTTTTTGTTCTTGTATTATTTGTTCATATTTTACTTGTTCGTAATCCGTATAAAAATAATAACACTTAATAATAATAACATAACACTTGGCAAAATGTCACCCAAATAATACTATGACATTTGTAAAAACATTCGCTAAGATGGAAGAGAGAGATTTTTTATTTACTTTTTTTTTTTTTTTTTTTACAAAAATTGACTGCAGACTTGATGCAGACGGCTCGACGGGTTATTGTCATGGTGATAAGAGACCGGATGTGGGATGTTGACGTGAAGAAACGGCAAACAATATGGCGGTCAAATGAGGGGCTGAAAGATAACGGACAATATTCAGTTGAGTTTTGCTGGCCTGAGAAAAAAAAATTCTTGTCATCTCTTTCTCTTTATGTTTTGTTTTGTTAGGAGAAAGAAGCCGCTTGGTGTATGTTTTGTAAGGCCTGCTCTTGTCATTGACAGCTCTAGTCGTTTAAGAGAAAAGAAAAATATTTGTAAAATCCTTTAAAACAAAAAAAAAAGCTTATATAAAGGGGGAGAACTCCGCCATTAAAACTATATATATATATATATATATATCAATAATATACAAGTTATTTTTCTTATTCGATATCAAAGAACATAATTAATCAGCAATAATTAACTCACTAATTGGGCATTTTGTTTATTGATTCACGTTTTGTTAGTTACAATAAATATTTGTTTAAAGTATCAAATTCATCGAAGAACACGTGATGGGGAAATAATGTTAACAATTATTTAAGGGGGCTAAACCCAACACATTTAGCCATATCCCTGTATACTACATGATTAGTTTGCCTTGTTGGTATCAAACACTATAGTTACCAATAATTAATTGGTTACTTTTTTTTTCCATTGATTCATATTTTGTGTTTGCCAATGAATGATTGTGCAAAGCTTTAACTTGATCCCAGAATGGGTGTTGGAGAAATAACGTGATAAATAACTTGATATTATCGATTTGCTTCGATTTTATTAAGTTTTTCAATACAGCGAAATATTAACAATGATTTTTGTGGACCTGTTGGGGGGGGGGGGGGGAAGGGGTCCTGGGAGAAGGTTTTCCGTGCTGCCATTAGGCTCTCAGCAAACACAACTCAGCTTGAGTTGGGATTCGAACTCGAACCCGCTTGATAGGTAGTCAAGTCACTCGGCCAAACATCGTGTATATATCGTGTGAGTTCTTTCATTTTTTTTTTTCGGTAAAGCAGATTTCACATTGTTGGACGCATCTGACATGTACGGTTAATGACTCCTCTTTGGTTTAATATATGTTCTGATGCATTGGTTACAAAAAAATAAGGTAGGCTATCACTTCGTAGGATAACGGCCACATTTAGCTTTTCAACATTCGATATACCCTGGGGAGGGTCGCGGTAGACATCCGATCATCACGTCACGTGATATAGAGAAGGGGAGGGCACATATCAGTAAACAGCGACATCATTAAGCTCGATAACCGATTCGTTTAGATTGACTTCCGCGTGGTTCCTTCTTACCGTCTAGGGTCAGTCTCTGCACCAATGCCAACTTCTTTTGCCCACACATGGATAACAAATGTTGATGTGAAAGAATACAACTGAAAAAGAATTTGCAAAATCTTTATTAGATAATTCTTTTGATTGTGTACATCACAGTTTTAAAAAAAAATATATTTTCTAAATACTTTTTCAACATATTGAATAAAAGGAAAGGACTGTCGAGTCGCTGCCATATATCTCAATCATGCAAGTTTTATATTTCATTTTGATTGATTTATATGCTGTCTTGACATTGAATAATTGTAACCGTCTGGCCAAGGCCAGAAGCGCTTTTTGGCAGAATAAATCGCTCCGCCTGCCTGCAAAAATCAATGTCTACCAGGCGGTGGTTCTCTCTGCCTTTCTATGTGGTTCTGAGACACGGGTACCATACATAAAACCACTAAGACTACTTGAGCGCTTTCACCAAAGATGCTTGCGCTCCATCATGGACATACGGTGGCAAGACCGCGCTGCAAACAGCGATGTCCTTGCGAACGCCGGAATGGACAGTATAGAGGGACTTCTTATGGTCGGACAGTTACGCTGGGCAGGGGGCACGTATCCGGTATGGGGGACGAACGTCCTCTTTTTGGTGAGCTATAAGGTGGTCGACGTAACAGAGGTGCCCCACGGAAACGCTTCAAAGACCAGCTTAGTCGCTATTTTGCCTTAGCAGACATAGAAGAGAGCACCTGGTTGCATGCGGCCTCAGAACGAGACAGCTGGAGGTCACAAAGGCCGCGGGATACACACTTAAGATCAAAAGAAAATCCGCTGCTGAGGACAGACGCAGACAGCGAAAAGAAAATCTTAATTGACCACCGGCGGACAATGGTTAAGCTTGCCCTGGATTTTGGCAAAATATGCAGGTTACAGCTGGGACTGCGCAGCCACGGGAAATACTGCATTCCTCACTAATCTTCCGACTCGAAGACAATCCTTATTATTTCAAATTCTGAAATCATTGTCGGAAATAAATATTTTAAAAAAAATACCTACCTCGGAGAATATAATATACATAATATACATACTTACAATAATATAACATACTGGGCCGATATATATATATATATATATATATATATATATATATATATATATATATATATATATATATATATTTATACATATATGTGTGTTTGTGTATGTATGTGTTTGCGTGCGTGTGTGTGTGTGTGTAAAAACAAATGATGTTTTGTCCACCTGGTCTTCAGTAAGATTTAAAACATGTTAAAACCAAACAATAGAAAATAGTCTTACATTTATTTATAATGTATAGACTTAAACGTTTTTGTTGACCTGCCGCAATAAAACTCTTTTCAAAGTGTCTAAAAGATCTCGAAAAGTTTCAAAACTATTTCCTTCACTTTGTACACGTTTTAAAAGATCGAGCTCCTGCTGAAGAAAGTAATTAGGAATCGATTCTGAAATGTCTGGAACTTTCTGTCCCTAGCAACAGTCTGTTCAGTATATTTAGACCTCTTCTTCACCGGAGACAATAATAGTCGACCCTAGAAAGGTCAAGGGGACAGGATAAAAGCAGTGGACGCCTCGAGTAATTAGTTAGGTGTTCGTGACGCCATTATTATTTTTTTTTTAGTGTTACTTGCGTGTTGGTGTCCTTGTTTTGTTATCTGTCCGCCCTGTGGGGCGTATCTCTGACTGGCTTTAACTCTTTCTCTCCTAACTAACGATACCAACGTTGATTCCATCAGAATGTGGTAAATAATTACGGAGAAAAAGAGTTAATTAAGTGGCCCCCTATGAAACATTCCCCCTTTTCAGGCAATGCTCATCATTTAGTGATATAAATTGTAATACATTAAAGGGCATTAAGTCAGTGAGGACAGGTCTTTTTTACAGGACATCACAAACACATACAGTCAAGGTCTGCCTTTATCACGGCTTCTTCATAGGTCCTAGACTTATGCCCAACTCCCGTTGTTTCTCTAATGTCTACATTCTTTCTAAGTCTAGTCTAGGTCAGTGCACGAGTAAGAATGCACTTTCTGCACTAACTTAGATGGCAGTGTGCAAGGAAGTTGGTTATAACAATATATATGTATGCTAGCCGTATGTTACCCGCGGCCCGCGGGTCTTAATTTGCGTATGACTGATATTGTCACTGATACAGTGTATTAGAAACAATGAAACAAAATAATAATGTTATAAATAAAGCGAATGCGTGAATGTAATTATGTTATATCCTGCGCATGCGTGACCTTTCTGTAGTGTCTAATGTAAGAAGCGTGCGATATCATGAATGGCGATTAAATGTAAAAATGCTTTTGAAACACAAATTTGAAGGTTAATTTTATTAATTAAATAAACGAACTATATTTTATATGTTCATATGCTACAGTAAAACAACATCTTTGCGAAGAGCAGATATATCATCTTAGAATTAGATCTAAATCAAGGCTTCGAGACATTTTCTTTTCCGCGCATGCGTGACCTTTCGGTCTTGTCTTATGTAAACAAGGCTATGAGACCTATATCCATGAAATGCCGGTAATAATACTCTCATAGAGTTGGGAATTTATTTTTATTTTTGATGGTCTTAAGTTTGTTTTAGGGCTACTTTACATATGTTACTTTTCCAGTTAGTACACAAGGAACATTTATGCCAAGTTCTATCGAGATTATTGAAACGGTTTTGACTTCTATTCAAAATATACAGGTCGCGTCTGGGTTTTCTTGGTCACGTGAAATACTGCACTCTTCCACAATACTAGAGAAAGAATACAATCCTTATTTTCTTTTTTTAATTTTTAATCAATCTTAGTAACTACAGCAACTTAACTTAATTGAACTTAATCGTGCTATACAGTAGGTGAAATAAAAATTAGTAGATTTTAATTTACCTGGTCCGATTAATCGAAGGTTTGGTTTGACGGTTTATGAATAAAATAATAAAGCTTGCTGTAATAAGACCCAATGTTGACAGCATACCTCACAGACGTTTAGGTCCTGACTATTGTTACGTCAGAAAACGGTGGTGCTGCAGAGTTGCTACATGACAAGAAAATTGCTGAGTGGACACTGTTGAGGGGTGACTTTAATGGAAAGTATATCCGTTCTTCGATCCTGTGCTGCCAGAGGAGGATTGTTAGCTCAGGAGTGATTGGAATATTCAAGAGATGCCATGCAGGCCAATATACTAACATAAAAAGTACTGCAAAATCCTCAATACTGCAACTGTGGGGCGCTATTTTATAAGTGGAAGATATTGGATCTGCTACTGTAACATCATGTTTTCAACAGATACTTCAAGTTTTAGACATGGGCATAGCAAATAGCGACCAACTGGGTCATTCATTACCCCCTCCTCCTCCCGGTAACCCACCTCTCATACACTTTGTAGCCCGCTCATAAAAAAAAAAAACAATCTCAGAAATTGTATGCTGTATACCCGCGTTGCACGCTGGGGCGCCATGAATATTCATAAAGCAAACCAACGTCCAGGCACTTTCTTTAATGAAATGCGCACCGGGAGAGAGAGAGAGAGGAGGAAGAGCGGTGATGAAAAGATAGAAGGAGTGAAACAAAAATTCATTGCCTTTGGGGGTCCGGCATTATCTCTCTGCTTGAAGATTTACCACTCAAGGACCTTAGAGGAGGAAGTAAGTCGGAATGACTTGTCGGGAGTTTATACATGGGTTCTGTCCCTTCCCTGAGTTGGGCATGTAGGCGTCTGACGGCCCGATGGCTGGCGATGCTGATAAATGATTTGTATTGACTCTGAAATGTTTATTTCATCGGGCTTAGATCTGCACAGCTTTATAGATTAGGGCCATTAGTGGATGGCTCGCAGTGCCGCAATGGCGGCCTGTCTACGGATTATAAATAACTTCGGGGGGGGGGGGATTTTTTTTTAAATTTGTATAAAAGCGGGTTCACGTGTGGTGGGGTGGGCTGGTGGTCCTCTTATCATGACGTGTAATTAACATAATGAAGATCCTTTGTTCTTTCGTGTCGGTATCTAGCGGTGGTAGAGGGAGAAAAAAATAGGTGACAAATAAATGCTAGATCTGTAAAGCAAATGATTTGTATCTGTGCCAATGGAAATCGTAGAGGTTGTTCCAAGTAAAGTCATTAATCAGACAATATCCAGCTGTTCATTTTTCACGACCTCGGTATACATAGTAAAGTAGCCCCTTCAGACCTTGCGATCAGATGATGTAAAGCTCATCTGATTCTGTGGCCCATGGCTAACGCGGGTGTCATGTGGCCAGCACAAGGACCATCCACCTTTACTTTTCCCCAACTAATGTCAGGTAGCCATTTGAACTTGATGGACTGAGAGAAATGTTAAAATCCCAGTTTTCACCTGGATTCGAATCCGGCACACCCCCACCCCCAGCAAAGTGCCTTACCACTCAGCCACCCCGTATACATACAAGACAGTATATAGTATGTTATATTTGAGATTTTATTTCTCGACTATGTACTAGGGGTATTACATAAATGAAATGCAGTTTTATTAAGGAAGATAATAGCTGTTCACATTGATACACTATGTGTTTTCTGTTGAAAGATGAGCAGAATTTAACCGAAAAGTTAGTGGGTTTTTTTTTAATATAACAATAAGAATGCACATTGTATGCACATAGTTATAGACCTGTTTAAACACAAGATATATTAGGCCGTGATTTGTTATTATTAATAGTGATGCATTACTTACATAGTATTGAATTTTATCATTTCTCCAGAGGTAAGGATCTCTCCCAGAGGCCAGTTATGATAGATTAATTCCCCAAGGCAGGTCCGCCTTTAACTAGGTCATCATGCAATCACATCCGGTTTTCGTGTTCCTTTTCCGGTTTTGGATGTTTTTGTGAGGCCAGAGGGAACTATTCGAAGTGCGAACATTTACCGCCACTAACCAACCACGAGAAAGCCGTTAGCACAGCGTCATGTAAATAACTAAGTATCGAAACTTGCCTTTTTTAAAAAATGTTTGTTACACAGCGGACCCATGAGGGCAGTCTATGAGAGTGTGTGAAAACAAAAAGAAAGAATGAGCAACTCTTCTTGTAATCGTTTGTTGTTTTACTCTTCTTGGTTGTTGTTGTTTTTTTTACAAAGCTTATATCAACACACTCTGTCTATCTGGTAAAAAATCTGTACAAGTTATTTCTCCCACACCCGATCTCGGATTAAGTTGAAATTTCGCACACTTATTTCTTTCACCTGACAACACAAGAATCAATTTTTTAGAAAATTAACCAATTAGTTAATTAACTATTGGTCATGAATTATTTTGTTTGTTATCTTAAACAAGGGAAAGAAATCGTACTTCACTGATGCACTTGGTGGTATAAGTTGAATTGGTCCCCTCGACGACTCTTGAGCCCTGAGGAAATATTTTGTTTTAAAAAAGCTAAAAGCAGAAACACCCCCAATTGACAAAAAATATTTCTAATTGCATAGATTTATTATGTCTAGGTCAAGCAAGTATATAATTACATGACTGATGCAAATTAATTGATACAACTACACTTAATGTAATCTTTGAATATTTTATTTGAGTATATTTTTGTTTTTATATTGTTATTTTTTTGTTTTTTTTTTGTATTCTTTTTTTTTTCGTTTTCTATCTAAGTTGTTTTTTGTGGCTAGATTCAATTATTTTTTTTTATCTAAGTAGAGCCAAACAAATTATTAGTTACCATAAGAGCCAATTTCGTACAATTATGGTCTTTGGTCCTCAAGAGCAACTTTGTGTTGTGTATAACTGAAGTGAAAAATTTGTGTGGGTTATTTGAGCCCCTTTTTTTTTTTTTTTTTGTGGTTAGTTTGAGCAACGCAAGCCAAAAATTGATTAATGTTTAACTAGAGCATTTTGTGTGTGTGTGTGTCCGAATTGAGCCAAAAAGTGTATGTGTTCTTGTTGACAGTTCTCTAATTATTGGAACTCACACCAAGCGCCTGGATTAGTCTTTCTCTTTTAGAACGAGAGTTGTTTTTTTTTTTTTTTCCGAATCGTAACTTACCTCCCCTTTGCCAAACTAAAATGTCAGCTACGTTGAGTCTCGCAAAAGCTAAGTTCAACTTTTGAAAGCTGTTAGTATAAATGTCTCTACAGATTGCATCTTCGCTTCTGTTTATTTCCTCGTCATTTCATACGAAACGTAGACGAGGCTAATATGTCGGGTATCCAAATAATGAATTATCTTCCCTTTTGGCGATGCCGGTTTTCCTACTTTCGCTCAACCAAAGTGCCCCCACATATCCATAATAAATAGATATCTTGCAGTTGCCTGGTGTCAAATAATGGGGGGGTCCTAATGGGGGGTACCAATGGGACATTTCGACGTGCAATCATTCAATTACCTGGGCCAGCCGATTTATTGAGCCAGGAATTGGGTTAGCGCAGATGCCCTCACCAATTATGCGTCGGACAGGCTGATAATGTTTGCGTCTGATAAAAGTGGCTAGAAGAGGCAGAGGAGGGGTGTGAAGGGAGGAGGGCCGGCGTGGCTGGGGAGATGTGTTCTCAGCAAACAACATTCATCGTAGGGAAAGGGCTGTTTCTTTTATGTTCTCCATTTCTGTGAAGAGCTCTGGACCCTACCAGCCTGCTCTGTTGATTTGGCTCTCTTCATTCATTGAAAATTTAGTGTGTGTATATATATATATATATATATGTATATATATATATATATATATATATATATATATATATATATATATATATATATATATATATATATATATATATATATATATATATATATATGACCAGTTGATATATATATATATGTATCAACTGGTCATATATGTGTGCGTGTGTTTGGCATATTGTAGGTTCAAAGAAGGTGGAATGGGTGAATGTATCAATACTGAATATCATTGGATCGATGTTAGGCGGTGGTTCATGTGTTTGGAAGTAGACCTAGTTGTGATTTGATATCTTTGGATGTTTTTTTTTTCTTTAGTTTTTTTTTTTTTTTACTTTTATATTTATATTAAATGTATTACTTCATTGACTTTGTGTGTAGGTGGTTCAGTAAAATTCTAGAGCTTTAGCATGACAGTATAGATGGTGGCAGGGATTTTTATTAACACGAGAGAAAAGAAGAGTGAGTTCGAGAGAGAGAGAAAGAGGCTGACAATGAGTAAGATTCATAGAGTGAGAGGCAGAAGGAGAGGCTGGTGAAGATTGAGAGGCAGAAAGAGAGGCTGGTGAAGATTGAGAGGCAGAAAGAGAGGCTGGTGAAGATTGAGAGGCAGAAAGAGAGGCTGGTGAAGATTGAGAGGCAGAAAGAGAGGCTGGTGAAGTTTGAGAGGCAGAAAGAGAGGCTGGTGAAGTTTGAGAGGCAGAAAGAGAGGCTGGTGAAGTTTGAGAGGCAGAAAGAGAGGCTGGTGAAGAGTAAGCGACAGAAAGAGAGGCTGGTGAAGTTTGAGAGGCAGAAAGAGAGGCTGGTGAAGAGTAAGCGACAGAAAGAGAGGCTGGTGAAGTTTGAGAGGCAGAAAGAGAGGCTGGTGAAGAGTAAGCGACAGAAAGAGAGGCTGGTGAAGTTTGAGAGGCAGAAAGAGAGGCTGGTGAAGTTTGAGAGGCAGAAAGAGAGGCTGGTGAAGAGTAAGCGACAGAAAGAGAGGCTGGTGAAGTTTGAGAGGCAGAAAGAGAGGCTGGTGAAGAGTAAGCGACAGAAAGAGAGGCTGGTGAAGTTTGAGAGGCAGAAAGAGAGGCTGGTGAAGTTTGAGAGGCAGAAAGAGAGGCTGGTGAAGAGTAAGCGACAGAAAGAGAGGCTGGTGAAGAGTGAGATTTAGGGAGATCGAGAAGGAAAATTCAATGAGTTGTTTCATTACACTCCTAACATCTGACTGTTTCATGGGTCCATGTTTTCGAAGCCAAGAAATGCAAGAGCGGTGACATTAGTTTCTTATCTACAAAATAATAGACATTTGACAGTGAAACGTAGGGGTCGAGATAGTATAGTCTAAACATGAATATAATGTTATAACTCTGGTTCTCTTATTTAGTCTTCTCTTAGTTATGTAGACTTACATAAGGATCAATGGTACGGTTCGGACTTTTGCTTTTCTTTGACTTTTGTAAACAGATATCTTCTTTGTTTATTAGTCAAAATGATAGTATGTATGTGTATGAATATTTTTGAAAACGATTGTATTTCATAGTGAAAAAAAATGAACGCGCCTTAGGATGGTACCAAGTAGTAACTGATTGGTATTTTCTTTAAAATATAAGTATATATACTTTCTATTGGAGATCAAAATGAAAGGGTCTTTATCTCTACATTCTTAGACAGTGTTCGATTACTTTTGAGGACTTAAGTCTATGTAAGTAAGATAGTCTAAGCACGACAGGTCAGCCATCGTTCAAAATTGATCGCTAACCAAAATGTTTCCATCAGGTTTGATGAGATCACATCGAAGCGATTTCTTTTGGCATTGCTCTTTATCTGTAATGTTCCAACTACGGCCAGAGGTCTAGATGCGGCCCTTGACGCCTTTCTTCCTAGAAACTGCTTTACACATTTGCTTTTATGAAATTTTAGAGGCTCAGCTGCCCCGACGGAGACATTTTTTGGGGGGGTTGAAACTATCCGTGACACGAGCCGGACATTAATATGGCCCCCACTGTTTTTTTTTGTTGTTTTTGTTTTTTTACAAAGCTTGTATCAACTCACTCTGTCTGATACAAATTTTCTACACATTATTTATCCCATTTTCCCTTTTCGGATCAAGTTGAAACTTTGTACAATTAATCAACACATAACAACATACGAATCAATCTAGAAATCGACCAGTGTTGTTTGATACCGGAAAGGGAAATAAATCTAACAGTATTGATAAATATGTAAATGTGCAGATCTTTCCCTTAAATAAGCTTTTTTTTTAGTGTTTTGTAAAGTTTTTTTTTCAAATTTTGGTTGTTTCTTCGTTGTATTATAACCACATTGTTCTAGTGAAACCTTAAACCCAGACAAAAACTTCACCAATCCTCCTATTCATTCGATTTCTGATCTCCTTTCCTGGTGTCATATTCTCTATTTGTTAAAGTATTTAGCCAGCGAGGACTTCCGTAAAATGATAGCGTTACTGTTGATGCAAGATTTAGAAAGGAGTGCGCTGGAGGTCGGTGTTAATTTTCACATCAGTAACAGAAATACCTCAGGGATTGCGTTTCTTCCCTTTCGTCTGCTCTAATGGAAATTGCTGGTCAGTCCTCTGAGGAGGAGGAGGAGGAAAAGGAGGCAAGTGGGAGGCTTAAAAAAAATGTAAGGAAATGGGGAGGGGCGTGGAAGAAGTGACTTGTGTCAGTCGTTAACGATTCTCGAGTGGACAGATGACCACTCGACGACGGGGTATATCTTCACTGGTGACAAGTCTCTCTTTATTACCTTATTCCATCCCGCATTGTCCAGTGTCGTCGACTGTCAAGGCATTGTGACAGGTTCTACACCTTGTGCCCCTTCGCCCAACATTCTTGGAGAAATGTAAAACTTCACGGCGCTCGCTGGACTGTGGCAGAATTTAAGTAGCGCCGTTTTGGAGAAGGGTAAAAGAAAAGAGACTGAAAAGAGAGAGAGAGAGAATAAAAAGAGTAAGAACGAAAGAGGAAAAGAGAGATATAGAGAACGAGCGAGAGAAGTGGTCATCGCGTGGATACGTTGGACTTAATGCGGAAATGAAGATATGTAGTCATCCATGAGTGTATAGAAGGCAGACTTTATTGAAAAAACTTTAACGTGAGTGCTTTGACTATTGACCGATGAGAGAGTGACAGAGATTGACTCACGACTACCTCAATGATAGAGTAACAATACGTCCTAAAAGATTTAAATACAGATTGTTACATCGCAGCGATATTTGAACATTCTTGTTATAAGCAGTGGCCTGTCAAATAATCTAATAGCGTTACGTAGTTGGGATCGCAGAGTCTCTGAAGAAAGTATTTTTATTTACAATGACATGTTAAAAGTCTTTTTTTTCTCGTAGTAATTCAAAATAATCAATTAAAAGCGATTAATACTTTTTATTTATATTCTATTTCACTTATTAAATAAGACGATCATAACATTCTAGACTTCGTACAGACTTGTTATAGTGATATTCCAATCAATTTGAATAAACTTATCATCGCGATATTCCAGGCAATTTGAATAAACTTATCTTCGCGATATTCCAGGCAATTTGAATAAACTTATCATTGCGATATTCCAGGCAATTTGAATATACTTATCTTCGCGATATTCCAGGCAATTTGAATAAACTTATCATCGCGATATTCCAATCAATTTGAATATACTTATCTTCGCGATATTCCAGGCAATGTGAATAAACTTATCATCGCGATATTCCAATCAATTTGAATATACTTATCTTCGCGATATTCCAGGCAATTTGAATAAACTTATCATCGCGATATTCCAGGCAATTTGAATAAACTTATCTTCGCGATATTCCAGGCAATTTGAATAAACTTATCATCGCGATATTCCAGGCAATTTGAATAAACTTATCTTCGCGATATTCCAGGCAATTTGAATAAACTTATCATTGCGATATTCCAGGCAATTTGAATAAACTTATCATCGCGATATTCCAGGCAATTTGAATAAACTTATCATCGTGATATTCCAGGCAATTTGAATATACTTATTTTCGTGATATTCCCCACTTTTTACAGATTTATCATCATGACATCCCAGACTTTGTACACAGACTTTTATCATGACATCCCAGACTTTGTACACAGACTTTTATCATGACATCCCAGACTTTGTACACAGACTTTTATCATGACATCCCAGACTTTGTACACAGACTTTTATCATGACATCCCAGACTTTGTACACAGACTTTTATCATGACATCCCAGACTTTGTACACAGACTTTTATCATGACATCCCAGACTTTGTACACAGACTTTTATCGTGACATTCCAGACTTTGTACACAGACTTTTATCATGACATTCCAAACTTTACACACAGACTTTAATCATGACATTCCAGACTTTGTACACAGACTTTAATCATGACATTCCAGACTTTGCACACAGACTTTAATCATGACATTCCAGACTTTGTACATCGACTTTTATCGTGGCATTCCAGTTTTTGCACATATGAGTTATCCTCATGAAGATCCGTCTAGTCTTGTGAGATCGCTGCATTGTGGGTATTTTGTTTGTTAGACAATATCTGAAAGCTGACTGACAAAATGGTTTCTTTTAACCAGAGGCTATGGTCACACTTCCTGGTTGAGTACAGTGTCAGGCAGTCCTATTTTTAGGAGGAATTTCTTCGCGTCATTTGAGTCGAGCATATCATTTGACGGAAGTGATCTTATGTTTGTGTGTGTTTACTATCTTTCGTCACTACAAGCTAGGACTACGTCATGTCTGGGTGGTGAAGGCATTGACCAGTGAAGAAACAAAAGGCGGTATCGACGATCACCGAACAAAAACAGAAATAGACTGGAATATTGATGAAAAAAGAAACAGCGAGTGATTGGAATGTTGTTAAAAAAAACAGCGAGGGATTGGAATGTTGATAAAGAAACAGCGAGGGATTGGAATGTTGTTAAAGAAACAGCGAGGGATTGGAATGTTGATAAAGAAACAGCGAGGGATTGGAATGTTGTTAACGAAACAGCGAGGGATTGGAATGTTGATAAAGAAACAGCGAGGGATTGGAATGTTGTTAAAGAAACAGCGAGGGATTGGAATGTTGTTAACGAAACAGCGAGGGATTGGAATGTTGATAAAGAAACAGCGAGGGATTGGAATGTTGTTAAAGAAACAGCGAGGGATTGGAATGTTGTTAACGAAACATCGAGGGATTGGAATGTTGATAAAGAAACAGCGAGGGATTGGAATGTTGTTAAAGAAACAGCGAGGGATTGGAATGTTGATAAAGAAACAGCGAGGGATTGGAATGTTGTTAACGAAACAGCGAGAGATTGGAATGTTGATAAAGAAACAGCGAGGGATTGGAATGTTGTTAAAGAAACAGCGAGGGATTGGAATGTTGATAAAGAAACAGCGAGGCATTGGAATGTTGTTAAAGAAACAGCGAGGGATTTGAATGTTGTTAACGAAACAGCGAGGGATTGGAATGTTGATAAAGAAACAGCGAGGGATTGGAATGTTGTTAAAGAAACAGCGAGGGATTGGAATGTTGATAAAGAAACAGCGAGGGATTGGAATGTTGTTAAAGAAACAGCGAGGGATTGGAATGTTTTTAACGAAACAGCGAGGGATTGGAATGTTGATAAAGAAACAGCGAGGGATTGGAATGTTGTTAAAGAAACAGCGAGGGATTGGACTGTTGATAAAGAAACAGCGAGGGATTGGAATGTTGTTAAAGAAACAGCGAGGGATTGGAATGTTGATAAAGAAACAGCGAGGGATTGGAATGTTGTTAAAGAAACAGCGAGGGATTGGAATGTTTTTAACGAAACAGCGAGGGATTGGAATGTTGATAAAGAAACAGCGAGGGATTGGAATGTTGTTAAAGAAACAGCGAGGGATTGGACTGTTGATAAAGAAACAGCGAGGGATTGGAATGTTGTTAAAGAAACAGCGAGGGATTGGAATGTTGATAAAGAAACAGCGAGGGATTGCAATGTTGTTTAAGAAACAGCGAGGGATTGGAATGTTGATAAAGAAACAGCGAGGGATTGGAATGTTGTTAAAGAAACAGCGAGGGGTTGGAATGTTGATAAAGAAACAGCGAGGGATTGCAATGTTGTTTAAGAAACAGCGAGGGATTGGAATGTTGATAAAGAAACAGCGAGGGATTGCAATGTTGTTTAAGAAACAGCGAGTGATTGGAATGTTGTTAAAGAAACAGCGAGGGATTGAAATGCCGTGGATTAAGACAGAAACTAAAAAAAATGTTTAAAACCAGATAAGACCTAAGACCATTAAACAACTGATAAGTCTCCATTCAGGTGACCACATAAAAGTAAACATAACGCAAGGACAAAGGGAACCTAAAGGAGGGACATAACCCATTGTGAACGTTTCTCTCTAGCTTGAGTCGGACAAGACGCAATGTAATGACTTCTGCCTCACAAGCTGATCTCTTGGACTTCCTTTCTCTCTTCGACTGGCGAAAGTAGCGATAATCAATCATTTGTAATCAATCATTTGTAATCAATCATTTGTAATCAATCTTCACTTCCTGCCAAACACCTGGATCATGATGAGGCGGTAAAAGAAAGTGAAACCCCCAACTAAACTGTTTAATTTAACAAATTGAAAGCGTATAATTTAAACGATGTCTTCTAGGAACATCTGTAACCAAATCTCATACACAAAATAAGTATAAATCCCACTGTGTTTAGACCTGATTTTGATAGGGGGTGGTTGTTGGTCATTGAATAAAGCTTGAAGACATAGAAACATAATATATCGTGCTTTGTAGTCACAAATATATCCAGCTTTGAATTTTAATAGAGTGAAATCACCAAACTCTGATGGGTACCTGACATTAGTTGGGGAAAACTAAAGGCGGTTGGTCGTTGTGCTGGCCACATGACACCCTTCTCGTTAACCGTTGACCAAAGAAAATGATCATCTGCCCTATAGATCGCAAGGTCTGAAAGGAAAACTTTGGGAGGTGGCTGAGTGGTAAATCGCTTGGGTTCGAACCCTCCCCGCTACCATGCCCGCCCCTCCTGCGCGAGGTTTAGGCTAGGATGTAATAGTCTTCTATTCCGAAGGAACACCCCTTACAACGCTCGAGTACAGTCGAGTATGTTTCTGTGAATACAATCTCAGCGACATTCCCCTTTCAGACCTTGCGATCTAAATGGCCGATGATGTAAAAGTGGCCCACGGTTAATGAGGGTGTCATGTGGCCAGCACACTCACCAACCGCTTTTAGCTTTCCGCAACTCATGCCAGGTACTAGAGCTGGGTGGAGCCCCAAAAATCCCGAAATTAAAAATCCCGGTCTTCACCAGGATTCGAACCGGGGAACCCACTCAGCCGCCGCGCCTCCGTAAGAGTAGTCGTCCAATGTATTTAGTACTCCGGTGTCTAGGATAACGCTGTTTCTGTTTCAGGATAATTGGGATTTTTTTTTTTCCAATCATAGTAAAAGACACTCGGGTATTAACTTTTGCTCACTGTCTCCTGACAACCTTTTTTTTTCCCTATCATTATATGCTCGTGAGCAACCTGAACAACACACACACGCAATACTCGCCTACTCTCTCTCTCTCTCTCTCTCTCTCTCTCTCCCTCTTTCTCTCTCGGAGGCACACGGTCTGTCTTGTTTCATCACTTGTATTTGATCGGGAAGATGAGATAATGCCGTACTTAGACCATCGGCTCTCTGCGTTCCTTCATATTTACTATCGAGCCCAGGGCGACCTCCCCTCTCACCCTTGGTTTTTCTGATCTGGTCATCCATCAGCTGGACCTTATTAATCTTTCCCCCCCCCCCTCTCTCTCCTATTCAACACTCTCCTCCTCTCAATGCTACCATCATTCTCTCACCCCCTCAGTATGAGCAAGTGGGCGGGAACTTTGCCAGCGGTCACCCATTTTGGCTGTTGGCCAACCATTTAAAAAAAAAAACAAGAAAAAAACGTATGTCTGCGGTCACCTGGTTCTCTTAATGAATAAGCTGAAACGTTTGTGTGTTTTTTAAATTGATTAGACGTGTAAGTTTCAAACGTTCCATCATAAATGAAGCCCCTAACCTCAAGCTGAACTCAGGGGATGGTAGCGGGCATGGTTTGAAATTGGGACATCGTGACTGGAAAATTCTGTAGTGCATATAACTTCCAGTCAAGGCGCTCTTTGACATGAGATGTTCTGTAGTTTAGGTAGTAAAATAAAAATTCACTGCTTCTTCTGCAAATCCCATGATTCTTTTTATAATGACAATCTAATCCTAATGAGACTTAAAAACTAACAAAACATTACTACTGACCACAATAAACCCGTGATTTGCGAGAACAACCATTTTTCGAGGTCATAGAGGGGAAAAGTCGCTATTTGTTTTGTGTGGAATATCTGTCCGACCGTCCTTCCCGTTTAATTAAGTATCTATAAGACACCTACGTTGTTTATATTTTTGTATTTTTTGTTTTAACGAATTATTTTAATGAGTCTTTAAATAAGAGATTGACCCTGGGCCCTATACAAAACAATTAGATCAATAAGATAATCTTTAGGTATATAACATCAGTTAGGCCAGGTTCACATCTAACTTCACCTTCACTTTCACCTATCCCTTTGTCTGCTGGACCGTTGAGGCACCACACAAGGTCTGTCAACCTTCTTCCTCCATTCTTCTCTGTCATTTTCCTTTGATAAAATTTCATTCTGAATTCTTTTCTGAAAATATTTAAAGCTGCCTTTTTACTACTACTTCGGGTGCCGATTTTGAGTTTGTGTTTCCACACAAACTGTCTTTGTAACCTTGTTCTCAGTTATGTACATTTCTCACAGTTCTCTAGTTTCTTCTCTTGGTTTATGGACTAGAATTTGTGATGGTACCGACAGTTGTTTTCTTTTTTTTAAATCGGAAATTTGCCCTGTGCTTAATTTAGCAGCGCCTTGGTCAGTGTGTCAAACGTTTCAATATTTGACTTCTGATTGCCAATTTTTCACCCCCTCGAGTCTTTCTCATTTTTCACCCCCTCGAGTCTTTCTCATTTTTCACCCCCTCGAGTCTTTCTCTTCAGTGTTCTCACAGACTTAAGAGCCTGGCCCATCTTTCTCTGGCTGGAAATTGTGGAAAAGAGAAATTGCCTGGTAGCTTAAAGTCAACATACCGAATTTGATTTGTGGGAATTGTGCGTAGGGAATACACTCCGGTACCTAATATTAATTCTGTGTATGTAGGTACTCAAGCACCCACGCACGCACCTACTTAGTCTAACACTCTGGTGCGTAGGAAGGGGGGAAGAAGGAATGGGAGATGGAGTGTTGGCCTCGTTTTGATTTGTTGCGTAAGAGTGTCGGAGAAATCAATGACGCAATAGGACAAAAGATCTCATCAGCTCAAGTTAATATTGACGGGATGAAACGGAAATGGAATGAACTCAAGTTTTGTGTGACTGGATCCTTGAAATATGACATCTCTCAATGACGACTAGATCTATAGTCGTGCCAACAGGGCAAGCCTTCAGTGGCAGTGCAAATGCTAAGAATAATTAAATGGCAGAAAAGAGAGGGTAGAATTATTTTTTTTTGTCTGTTTGAGACGTTGAAGAGTAGGGGCTTTAGGACAAAAAAAAAAAAAAAAAAGTAGACTGACTATTTAAGACTAACTGGTATATTGGTGTCACCATGGAACTATACTAATGGAACACCAGCTTCGAGATTTTATGATCAGAGTGCCGTCGCGCATCTTTTCCGCGCACCATACCAATTTGAAAAATCGATGAGCATGCCAAAGAAGAAATTTACTCCGAGAGCCACTTGGATTGACCTTCATTGAGAGTAAAACTTCCCCACACTATATTTTATTAGATCTGTAAAAACTTTATCCATTTTCTGACTATCTGATAAAATAGATAAAATTCCCCTGAATAAGAGATCGTCACAAAAGATTTTTTTTTAAGGCCACTTCGTTAAAATAGGTGTTTCCAGTACTTCCTCATTTGGGTATTTTACACAAAATCTGGATTTTTTTTTATGTACATGTCATTATTATCATCTGTCCCGCGCAACCAAACCATCCACTTTTCCCGGTCACCAAAGTTCTTAACAAGATATCAAGAGAGAGAGGCTGGTCCATTATTTGCGTAGTCCAGCCAGCTTTTTTTTTTTGACAACCTTTTTTCGTTCTCTCTCATGAAGGATATGTTTTGAAAATTAGTCTTACAAAATACAATTCCAAACCAACTCATGCAGTTATCGTCTTTTCACAGTATTGAGGAGTCATCCTTTTTGCTAGCCAGAGTGTTAATTGGCAAAAGTGAAAAATTCATTTTCTTTAATTTTTTAAAGTAAATATTCATAACTATATCTTTTATATAATAATATATTTTAAAAATAATAATCTTTTATATAGACATGCTTTAATAGATCTAATAAATGATTAACTCGGACCTACCAATATGGGTATATAAATACTTAAATCTGGGTATTTAAAATTTCGAATGCGAATTTTAAAAAAACCGAACTTTATTGATCTAGATCTCTTGTATAATAGCTAGAATAATATAGATCTACAACACCTAGATCTAGGCCTAGACTAAAGTTAAAGACTAAGGTCTAGATTTATTTAACGTTTTAAAAAAAAAATCAATAGATCTAATATAGACAGTCATGAGATCCACTCTATTTTATCTAGATATAGACCATACATGAGAAATAATATGATCATGAGATCAATAATTGTCAATTATAGTCAATATGAATATTTATAGATCTAGTGACTCTAGTCCAGAGTCTAGATTGAAGATTCTAGATCTATCGATCATCTATGATCTAGTCTGTCTATAGCTATACTTACTATTATAGGCCTACACTTTTACTGTATATGAGTATACTCATACGAGTCATACTGACTATACTATAGTAAGTATAGACACTATAGTTAGTATAGTTAATACTTTTTAATAGTATATCTATAGTATAATCTATCAATTCTATCTAAATTATTCTAAATCTAGACTTCACTTTCACATCACATTCAGTCATTCACATGATTATTGATACAGACAGTGAATGAAACGAATGCAGTGGTTATACTGATTATACTTAAAGTGACGATACTACTTATAGATCTACCAGTTGATAAACATCATCATCATAGATAATAATCTACATCTATAATCATAGTGCCCTTTATTTAGTCAATATAGTCAAGTCAAGGTAGTGGAACGTAAACTCGAAGGTTTATTACAATATGGTATGAGTCTATGAGTTAGTATAAGATCTAATTATTTTGTTACTTTGTATGTGACAGTATGTCAATGTCTCAATTAAAATAATTAATATCACCAGCCATATCATTTTAAATATTTAAAAAGTAGACATAGATTTTTATTATATTATAAATAGATAGATTAGATCTACATATAATTTTACAAACTTTAGAAATGATTGATTTTATTTTTTATTGATAAGCCTTCTAGACTAGATCTAGCATCTCTAGCTAGACTCTAACATGTAGATTGTAGATCTTTGAATTGGATCGATATTCACCTTCCTAAATTGTCTCTAAAGTCTATAGCTGATTTGAGAGGCCCAACGAGGCAAGACAAGTCTATTATTACTCTGTCTCTTGATCTATCTAGTAGGCCTACTAAGCTAGTGCATTAGCCATAGTGTAGTCAAATCTTGACAACTAGTCCTCTAGATCTGAGCTTCTAGAATAATTAGATCTAGATCCAGTTTAGATTTAGAGTATAAAAGTTTTTACTACCTAAAATACTAAATCTACTGATCTAAATTCTAGATATATAGATCCAGTTCAGATTAGGATATAAAAATATTCCACTAGCTAAAATTCTAAATCTACTGATCTATACTTAATATGTTAGATATTATATGACATCTATCTACAAAAATTATTATTAAGATATAATTATAGATTCTAGACTAGTTATATATGTACATAAAATATATAAATAAAAGATAAAATTTATGCAGGCCTAGGTCCCATAAATTTATAATTGATCCAGATCTATCAGTAAAAGTTACCTTCGATTGGCAGTTTTACCCAATCTAATCTATACAAGACAATTTATAATCCATGCCTTGCCTACACCCCATATATATTACTTTCCATTCCATGCCATGCCCAGACCCATGAGTTCATGAAATAATAAATGATGTGGTGTCAAGTTGGATCTATCCCCTGAAATTCAGTACTTTAATATAAAACTCACATATCTACTTAATTATTTGCTATGACACTCTGATAAACTTGGACTTGTGTGATACATATATGTTTCTTATCAGATTTAATGAATGAAGTTTTGGTGCATTTTAAGGCTACAAAAGTATCATCAGGTGTATTCTAACCATTGGTATTTTTCCTGGCAACATTTCTTTTCTAGTCTGTGATAAATTATAAATAAAAAAAAATGTTTGTAATGTTTCAGTTATTAACAAGTAGAACCATGCCAACCAGTTCTGATGATGTACCAGAATGGCTCAAGGATCATACTTATACTATTTCTACTTTCTGGGCATCCATTCAATATTTATTGTAAGTACTACTATACAATTTTTATTTTAGTTATCTAAAAGATATTTTATGAAGTGTGATTTTCATGGTCAAGCAACATCCAAATATCTGGGATGGAATTTAACATTTTTCTCTAGTTTTTTTTTTTTATAACACTCTTAAGCAAATTCATCTTTTATGAATGCCTAATATAACTTGGCTATAACTTGGCTGTTGTGCAGGCCATTCCTTTACAATAAACTGAAGTTAATAAAATGAAGTTTTGGTGCATTTTAACCAGTAATAAGGCTACAAAAGTAGCATCAGGTGTATTCTAACCATTGGTATTTTTCCTGGCAACATTTCTATTCTAGTCTGTGATAAATTATAAATAAAAAAAAAAATGTTTGTAATGTTTCAGTTATTAACAAGTAGAACCATGGCAACCAGTTCTGATGATGTACCAGAATGGCTCAAGGATCATACTTATACTATTTCTACTCTCTGGGCATCCATTCAATATTTAATGTAAGTACTACTATACAATTTTTATTTTAGTTATCTAATAGATGTTTTATGAATTGTGTGATTTTCATGGTCAAGCAACATCCAAATATCTGGGATGGAATTTAACATTTTTCTCTAAGTTTTTTTTTTTTATTTATAACACTCTTAAGCACATTCATCTTTCATGTATGCCTAATATACCTTGGCTGTTGTGCAGGCCATTCCTTTACAATAAACTGTTAGATGAAATTAGGCAAAATTGTCTGATAATTTGTATGTTTGATACAACGTTTTCAATTTAATAATATTATTTTTTTATTGTAATGTTTTCAAAAGAAATTAACCAATATGCCTAATTGTATAATTACAGTTATGTTTGGAAATGCAAGAAAAAGGCATGCATTCCTGAAAAGTCAATGATTGGTTGCACCTCTTAAAGGTAAGGTACTGCAATTTTTCCCATGTACTTTTCTCATAAACTGAAGTACTTGTATTTTTGAAAAACTAGTTTTCCATGAAAATGTAAATCATAATATATGTTATAGTTGCTTCTTTTAGATTAGTTCAATGTGCATCAAATTAACTGAACATCTGCCTTCACCTATAGTAATAATTCATAACTATTAAGGTCAGGGCCATGTCTACACATTAACGCAGTAGCTCCTTTTAGGTACAGACTATTTTTAGAATGGCAAAATTATATAACTATAATTAATAACATATATACTTTTAGCATGGTCAACACATATGTCACACATATTTTTTTTTTTTTTTTTAAATCCTTTTATTTATTTTTATAACTAGATAACTTTCTGTTATGAGAAAAGATGAGATTCTTGGACTCCTGCATAGCACCACCAGAAAGGAAAATCCCATCATGTTGCAAAATAAAAGTCTTGGACCAATTTTAATTTAAGATATATATATTATACTGTAAGCTGTATACATATTTATGTATATCCTGTCATTCAGCCAACAGGTTTGAATTTAGTATTTCTTTAAATCTGTTTGATATTGTACTTGAAAACTATTAATCTGAGCCCCATTAAAACAAGAGGGAGTGCAGTGGATGAGTGGTAAGGGAAATTTTACTTTTTTAAAATTAAAATAAGAATCTAACAAAAGTAAACATATAAAATATGGTGCATTCTCCTTAAAACTAAAACCTGGTGCAAAGGTTTAAAATGTTGGCAAAAAAAAAAGCAACATCAATTAAATATTCTTAATTCCCTTTGCAAAACTTACTGAGAAGAACATGCATGTTGTTCCCTCATAAGTTTCTTGACAGAGGAAATCTTGTTTATATTAGTTTTGAATTAAGCAAATTAAGAAAAAAATTATAATCATTATTTCAAATGGTTGTATCTAAACCTTATGAATTATTTTTCAGTTATAAGTATATTGAAATGAATGGATAATCATGAAATTGTTAAATAATTGCTGCTATCATTCCATTGACTAAAGAACCATAATTTTTTTTTTAATTAATTTCAAAATTAATTAATTAATTAATTTTCAAGCAGAGTTCACATAGATCTTGAGTGAAATTTTTCTTTTTTTGACTAATGCTTCAATTTTATTGTATCATTAGTTTTTTATTTTTATTACCCAGAATATTTTAAAAATGAGTACACTATTTTCATGTAATAATGTAACTTGGTATTCACACATCAAAATACGCTATAATCTTTAGGCCATATAGATTTGTATAAATATAAATTAACTTGCTTAAATACATTGTAAATGTATATTGTTTGGATAAGAATAAAGTTTTTCTGTAGACAATTATTGTTCAAGATTTGTTGATGCTCCTGCTTAATAAATTATATACACAGGTCATTAGTTTTAACACACTACTGACACAAGAAAAACTGGTCGCCCCCACTTCCATTACATAGATGTAATAAAACGTGACCTCAAATCAGTGAACATCAATACTGACAATTGGGAAGACATAGCTTTAGACCGCAACAGATGGAGAGACAGTGACCAAGAAAGCTATGGACAGTGAAAGTACATAGGTCTCAGCTCAGGAAGAAAAACGTACAATCCGAAAAACGGCCAGCTCCTCTACCACCGAAGCAAAAACCACCTTAACCTGTGCTATCTGTGGACGGGGGGTCTCCGAAATAGGGCTCCACAGCCACATGAGGAAGTGTGCTCTGAGATGAAACCTTAGTCTTTCTATTTCTACGACTGAAGGAGGCCAATGATGATGATACAGGTCATTAGTTTTAACACGTCTGATAATAAATGACTGTACAAGTTATTGAATGAAAATTTGTCATTATTTCAGGTGCTTTAGGCCTACATCAATGTGAGGTACCAGTACTTTGATTGTGTCATATAACAATTTAAAGCAACATTTTGAAATGAATAGTGTGTAGAATTGACAGTAAATACATTTAAGTGATGGGCTGTGATCTGCATGAATTGAATTTGTGTTTTTGATCTTTACTTCAAGTAAATGTTAATGAACAATTAATTTTTAATGAATAAATAATTTAAAAATAAATACAAAGAAACCATAAACATCTACTTTATTTTAATAATTTTTTTTCATCAGAACAGAATTTCCAACTTTGCATTCTTAAAATAAAATATAATTTATTTAGAGTAGAGTCAGAACACAAAATCATAGTTTTGAAATTAAGTAAATTAAGCTAAGCTGTGATCTCTTATAAACATTTGTATATAGACTACACACAATTTAATTATTATTTTTCATCAAATTGCAGGAACTAGTACATGTACTTATGCATATTTGACAATAAAAAACCTTAGTCAATGAAATAGTAATACTAGTAAATGAGATAAAAGTAAACTAAATATCATCAATGCTATTGAAGCCACACTTGTTTCTTTTTATCTTGTTTGGTGGACTGCAATTAAAGTTGCTATTAATTTTACTGATTGTCTTAGCTGAAATGCCAGTGTCGTCTCTTTGAATCCTAAGCTTATTTTCTTGGTTACTGGAAGTCCAGATGTTTGGAGTTTCATTTTAAACACCTATATATTCCGAAATGGCCTTCCGATAGGCAAAACCTATTAGCCTAACATGTCATATGCACATAAAGAGGTACCACAGAAATGCTTTAAAGACAAGCTTAGGCGCCAACTTGCTTTAACTGACATAGAATAAGAGAGCACCTGGTTGCATACAGCTTCAGAGCGAGACAGCTGGAGGTCACTTACAAAGGTGTGGTATACACCAATGAAAATTAATTGCCGAGGGTAGACGGCAAAAAGAAAAAAAACAACTGATTCTACCACAGGTGGACAATGGTTATGCCTGTGCTCAGTGTGGCATAATATGTAGGTCACAGCTGGGGCTGAGTAGCCACTGGAAACATAGCATTCCTCATAAGTCTTCGGAATCAAAGACAAGCCTATCATTTTTGTAGAATAGTTTGTAGCTTCTGTAAATGCATGAAATGCCGTCACAAATGACACAAGTCCTCTGTGAGTTTGATCATAGTTTCATGGATTATAAACATCTTACTTCTTTGCCTTATATTAAATGGTCCTTCTGTCTGTTCCACTATTATAGGTTTATCTAAATATCATTGATATATCGTAACATGTCATCAAAATAAAAACTAGAATCTCTGCAACTGGTTTACAAGTCAGAAGTCATCAATAACACTTGCCATTTAAAAAAAAAAAACAATTTAGATTACTGATTAGTCAAATTAGTGACTGATTATTCGATTCATTTTAGGCCTATAATTTTTTTATGTGAATATATAATGATCCTTTACACTTTGTGACTTTACTAGTAGATCTATACTTTGGAGTAGACTTGTTTGTTGAGCTTAAGTCGGAAGTACACATTGAATTTTACTGTGATCTAGTAATCATCTAGTCAAAATAGTCAAATGTAGTGATCTACTAGTAGGCCTACTAGATCTAGAGTCTAGTAGTAGAGACTAGAGAGAGTAGGACTATCTGTCATATCGTGATCAGTAGGTGGCTGAAGTTTTATAAATCTATTCCATGACAAAAACCCTGGCTAGATTTAGATCTAGTGGTCTAGACATCTAGATCTAACTAGAATTAAACTAGAAAACTGAATTAGAGAAGTAGCTTTCTGGATCTAGAACTAGAATCTATATATAATTACTAATATTAGATCTAGTTGCGTCAAACGCTTAATTTTTGGTTGTTGTTTTTAATAAATGCACATAAAATACATTGTATTTTGGCAATAAAAATACCCAGTTGGTAGTCAAGTAATTCTAAAAATTAATTAATGAATGACTCTATCAGTATTTGTTTTAGATCTATCGGATTCATATGACTTATTATTTATACTTATTTTATATCATTCGTCCAAGAAAATCTAGCTCTAGATCTATTTCATTTTAGATTAGGCTATAGTTGTTTTGTTGTTGTTTTTTTTTTTTGTCATTTTATTTAGGCTACAATATTATCAAGATTAACTTTTTCTTTGTTTCCCACGAGACGTGTATGCCTATAGCCTAGTCCTTTCGATAATAAAAAAATGCGTAGCTTGGAGTGTCAAAACTGTATTAGGCCTCCTATTTTTATTTCGTGCAATTTAGTATATCGTAACAAATACGCATTTGGCGGAACGGTAGACATGTCTGCATCCAGATTTAGTGTAAATAAACCAAATAAAAAAACACTGAAAGATTGTATTTTCGGAATTTAGATTCTATTTTTTGAAAAAAAAGTGGCATTTTATAGGGTGATCCAAAAAAATAACTTTTGTGACGATCTCTTATTCAGGGGAATTTTATCTATTTTATCAGATAGTCAGAAAATGGATAAAGTTTTTACAGATCTAATAAAATATAGTGTGGGGAAGTTTTACTCTCAATGAAGGTCAATCCAAGTGGCTCTCGGAGTAAATTTCTTCTTTGGCATGCTCATCGATTTTTCAAATTGGTATGGTGCGCGGAAAAGATGCGCGACGGCACTTCGACTCTCTTTGTCTTTGTAAAAAACTCGAAGCTGGTGTTCCATTAGTATAGTTCCATGGTGTCACAAATACCTTGTTTTTTTTTTTGGTCCGTATTTTTATTTGACAGTTGTAAAGATAGATAGATAGCTGGATGAACGGACGGACGGATCTACTTCGACACACTTATAAAATAGAACGTGTACATCTCTACATGTACATCTCTATCTCAATTTTTCTAAACTACTTTTCTCCATAATCATAAGTTTATTCTCGTTATATTTTATTCTGTGTTGCAAAGAATTGTCTTTGATTTTTGTCCAACCTGCTGAAAACAAAAACATTTTTACTTTCGGCCAAAACAATTGTTTACCTCCCCCCCCCCTTTTTCCCCCCAGTTTCATCCAATTAAAGCAGAAGTCCCACTGGGTTTCCCGCGCTAATTGAATGAAACAGACTGGCTTTGAGCTTCAGAGACGAATGATTCATTTCATTTTCTTTTTTTTTTTTTCTTTAAAATGCCCAAATGTTAATTGAACAAAGTGTTTCTTTAATTGAAAAATTTGAAACTGTTTGGGAAAGATGCCGCAAGAGATTGCACTTTTGATATTCGGATGACTCAATACGACATGTTCGTTATATGCAATGTAGTATTACACTTTTATGCTACAACGTTGTCACCGTTTTTATTACTAATTCTCGTATTATAACTTGCAGGTTTTGCTATGAAAAGAATATAGCGCAAGCCAGTTACCTGATAGTTGTTACTATTGTCTTTGTGTGTTATAGTTATTAGATATGGTGTGTGTGACGCGTACTCGTTTCTATGATGAAGATGGGAAGAGGTTAGCCATTGGCTGTGAATGATGCAACATAGGTGTCGTCACCTGGTCTTAGTTAGGACAGACGACTCCAGAACGTGAGACTGAAAGGTTGTGTTATTGTAGTGAGTTAACAAATATTATTACTTAATTCTGATACATTGATTTTATCTCAAAACATTTTTTTTGTCTCTGTATTACGCTAACACCGACCAAGTTGCCTACCAGCAGCTGTGGTGCTACAAGTCAACGACCGTCAACAACGAATACTATTTTTTTAATTGCATTATTCTTTGGATTTCATCGTTGACAGTTGTAGCCCTTACCCGTACTCCATACCATCCAAATATTCCCACAGTATAGTAGGATGCTTAGGATGAAATCATCTTCCTTTTGAAGTAACGTCTGTATTTTATTAGATAAGATAAGATATTTACGTCTGTATTTTATAAGATAAGATAAGATAGTATTTCATTTAACTTTCTGATTCGCTGGAATGGACGGCGTTCTCGTGAGTCGGACTCGTTTCGGAATAATAATAATAATAATAATAATACGGCTTGTCTTGGAGTCCGAAGATTAAGTGTGGAATGAAGTGTTTCTCGTGGCTGCGTAGCCCCAGCTGCGACCTACATATTTTGCCACATCCAGGGCAAGCATAACTATTGTCGATTAAGATTTTCTTTCGACGTCTGCGTCTGTCCTCGGCAGCGGATTTTCTTATGGTCTCAAATGTGTATCCCGCGGCCTTTGTGAGTGACCTCCAGCTGTCTCGTTTCCGAATAATTATATCAATAATAAGACATTTTCGAGTGTGAAGATATACAATGAGTGCTGTATTTCACGAGATTACGTGACCTAAACCAAGTTTGAATTCATATTGTTGGTCTCAATGCAAGAGGCAATGCTTAGCTACTTCTGTATCATGCTGGTTAAAGAGCATTGCCTGTCTCCCGATGGTGACATCACAGCATAGGCGTATTATTCTTCACTTTCTTTAGGAGCTATATTCTAATATTTGGTGCCTTAGTATATTGGTACCATAGACTACCAAAAAATCGTCAGCTTTCACCGACTTCTGGTTTTAGAGAATCTGGTCATGTTGGCCGGAAATACTGTGCCTGATTAAACTCGAGGGTTATCATGTAAAAGGATCCTTAGAATCGATCCTCCATCGCTATTTGTTTGCTCGTCCACCGAGTATCCATTCACATCGATTCCATGCCCCTGTCCAGCCAGATTCTATTTGCTGTGTGTGTGTGTGTGTGTTAAAGACAGACAGAGAGATAGAATTATAGACAGTTATTGACAAATATAAGTTGCGTTAGATTGAAGGAATATCTCGTTAAATAAATATCTTCAAATATGTTTTTTTCTTGTGCATAATCTCGCATCGTTTCGTTTATTATACTACTTGCCAAATATTTACCATGTTCTGAAACCTTTGATTCGTAATGCCGGGAATATGTATAGATACGTACTTTTTTTTTTAGTAGTACAGATATAAATAAAAGAAACGGTTTTTATTGGTAATTAGATGTTTTTTGTGTTGTTTTTTTTTTTTGGGTAAGACTAAAAAACGAAAGTTTCGCAACAACACAAAAAAATTGATATAGCCTGTTAGAAAGCAATTAAAAAGTTGGATAAGAAATGTTATTAATGAAACCACACGATCTAAGAATAAAAAATGTAATCTGAAAATATTTTTATCTTTGTATAACAATAAAACATTAATGATACATTTTTTTTTCAAATTTAGTAAATCATACATTTTTAATCAAGTGTTCTCAATTTTTAGGATTATTTTGTTTTGTCCATAAGAAAAGTGATGGATATTGTTGTTCTTTTTATACTAAAACTATTTCATTTTTCTGTTCATCGTCTATATTTCCAGTGGCGTAGCTAAGGATTTGGGGGCCCGGGAGGGGGGGGGGAAAGCTTGACCTCTTTACATGACATGAGGGGATAAAGGCGTAACAATTAATGTAAAAACAAATTTCAGACTTTCATTTGGGGGACTCTCTCAAGTGGAGGCCCGGGGGGATTTTAAAATTTGAACAACCCCCCCCCCCCCCACCCTAGCTACGCCACTGCATATGACACCCCGAGTTGTGATTACGTTCTTACTCGTCTCGGTTTAAATGTAGCTACCATAAAGTCGAAGATATTCAAAACTCTCTCTTGCCCTTTACAACACTGCTCTGGGGTTCAAAGGTCGTTCTATTGTACAGCCACTCGACATCTTGGTACCTCATCGACCACCAGAAATGAAAATATTTATTGAATTTCGGTCTTCAAAACATTTCTAGCATTGAGGGTTTTTTTTCCTTCTTTTTTACTAACTGTACAAGATATATTATAGTGCTTAGTCTAATATCACTGCTTAGTACTTTTATTATACCAACTGTTTGACGTTTGGACTGCATATTATTTGAGCTATTTGACTTAGTTCACAGTTCAGAAGTACTGCCGAATGCTTACATTTAGACCAACTAGATATCATATTACTACGTTCAATAGTACTGCCTAAAAAAGTCAAATGATTTCATTTAGACCAACTAGATATCATATTACTATGTTCAATAGTACTGCCCTATACTTTCATTTTGGTCAGATAAATATCACTGTACTAAATCCAATAACATTGGCTTGGTACTTTCATTTGGGCCAACAAATTATATATTATACAACACAGTTTAATAGTACTGAGGCGGGGACCCCGGGTTCGAATCCTGGTGAAGACTGAGAGTCTTAATTTCGGGATCTTTGGACGTCTCTGAGTCTACCCAGCTCTAATGGGTACCTGACATTAGTTGGGGAAAAGTAAAGGCGGTTGGTATTTGACTATTTGTGCTGGCCACATGACACCCTCGTTAACCGTAGGCCACATAAACAGATTACCTTTACATCATCTGGCCTATAGACCACAAGGTCTGAAAGGGGAACTTTACTTTTTTTTTTTTTAAATAGTACATCCCAATGCTTCAATATGACTAACTGAATGTCATAGTACTTAGTACAAAAGCACTGCTCGGTACTTTTATTTTCACCAACTAAATATCATACTGCGCAGTCTAAAAGTAATCCCCTAAACCAGGGGTTCTCAACCTGTAGGTCGCAACCCCCTTGGGTGTCGATTGACGATTTGCCTGGGGTCGCGGTAGACCATCGAAAAAATAGATTGTTATTGTCTATTCTTCTGTTGCTGTATGTATGTGCGGGGGAGGGGGGTCGTGGCAGAGGGGGGGGTGTAAAAAGGGGTCGCCGAGCCTAAAAGGTTGAGAACCGCTGCCCTAAACCTTGGTTTTGATTCGTCCAATAGTACTGCATTCTACTATCGTTTTCATCATCTGAATGTTACTATACACTGTCCAATAGTACTGCCTTGACCAACTGAAAGCATCCTAAATAAAGCCCACATAAAAATGATACACCTTTGAGAATGTCAGATCACAATGATTGTAGATATCTCAGAGTTGGTAGGGTCACATCACGAGTACATAGATATTTCAAGAATTTTTTTGGGGTATATGTTTCTCTTTTATGTCTGAATGAAAGGGAGGCAAGTTTACGAGCTCTACTTGATAGTCCTATAGAAATCGCTTGTCTCCCCTGTACATCAATGTAGGCAACCTTTGATCTGGTTCTTTCCCCTGTTCTCTCTTCTCTCTTTCTCTTCCTCATCCATATCTAAGAAAGACTCGTCAGGGAAAAAAAAGGTTTCGTCCCAATTTTACGTCTGTGATGTTAAAAAAAATAAATTAAAATATATATTAGCAGTACACGATGTCTATTGACTGGATCGTTTGATCCATTTTCAAGTGGAAAGTCTTTTCCCCTTTCAGTCTACAAAAATGTGATCGAAGGCTCTGTGACGTGAGTGATCGTCTGCTGACGGTTTTTAAGAAGTTTTCAGGAACTTTCCTTTTTATCTCCCAGCGAACGTTTCTAGGTTTCTCTGAAGAACTCTTCAATTGAAAACGAGGCAGGGTGTCCCTTCCTTTCAAGCTTAACTCCTCGGAATTGAAGAAAGAAAAAACAACTGTTGAATTGAATTTCTATTCCCGCTCCATAGTCTGATATAGTCTGCCTCGAGTTCCTTTGGCGAGATCGACAGCATTGTTCTCCCTCGCTTTGGGTCCAACTAAAAAACTCTCTCTCTCTTTTCCCACGCCAACAGCTTGAGAATGCTTCACTTGAAATGAGTTCCCTTGTTTCCAGTGTCCAGCTTAAGCTCAACGTTTCACGATTCTGGACAGACACATCCCACCCATGCCTGGAGATGTTTGATGTCATGGCGTTAGATTTGGATTTTAAATGGTTTGTTTAAAGCAACAGATAAAAATTGTTCTCTCCCAATTAAAACTGTCGTCCCTTCGGCCTGTTTTTGTTTAACCTTATTTAAAAGTAGCCAACAAATTTGGTATTGGATGTGAAAGAGGAATCTGAGTCATCTCCCTGCGCTAGTTTCCTTCCTTAACTCTTTCTCTCCGTAATTATTTACCACATTTTGGTGGAATCAACGCTGGTATCGTCAGTTAGGAGAGAAAGAGTTAAATGGGAACAAAATATTTCACGGCTGCGTCTTAACTGCATCGCTGTCTTAGTTATATGTGTGTTGTTGGGTTTTTTTTTTTTTTTTTAAGAATTCTAAAAATGGTTTAAAATGTATATTTCATGATTTAATAGATTAAAAAAAAAAAGACCTTTTCAAAAGGAAAAAAATAATGGTCCGAGAATAGAGTTTTATTTCTACTCTTTTGTTTAAAAGCTAGGGGCCTCCTTTCTCTACCCCCCCCCCCCCCCAAACCAGTCCAATCTTAAAATTAATCATTGATCCTAATGTCCTGTAATGTTTGCAACAGAACATTTAATTTGTGACTTTTGAAAGTACTCCAACAATTATTATCAAAGTATTTTTTTTTCCATTTTCAGTATTAGAATAGTTCTTGAGTCATTCAATCATTATTTAAAGATGTGTTCCAAATCTACAAACACATTTCGAAGCGGTGGCTGAGTGGTTTTAGCGCTTGGCTTCCGAATCTCGATGAAGACTGGGACTTTGAATTTCGGGATTGTTAGGGCGCCCCTGAGTCCACCCAACTCTAATGGGTACCTGACTTTAGTTGGGGAAAGTAGCTGGCCACATGACGCCCTGCTTGTCAGCCGTCGGCCAAAGAAAGATGAACTTATTATCAAGTGGTCCATAGATCGCAAGGTCTGAAAGGGAAATTTTTTTTGTTACTTTCTATACTTACTTCATCTGTCTGTTTATTTGTCTGTCAGTTATGTTTTCTCCCACTTCAAAATGACATCACGAAAATCCATGAAAAGAAAAATTTAGCAAAGTAGTTAATCAATTAGTTGTAAGTAAGTACTTTTCTTTTTTTTTTTTTAAATAGAAAAGGGAAATACATATTGCAGTATTTAGATTAAAGGCAGTAATTGAGCGTTTTTTTCCCCTTTATTTAAGCTTTATATTTAAAAAGTTTTTTTTTTTCAATATTTGGCTTTATTTCGCTGTGAACATAGCTCGGGCAGGCTTGTATTCTCTTGCCTTACTGTAATGTTCTGCTATAAATAGGAAACCTTGTATTTACAATGTTTTAAACTCATGGATTCACTTTTGTTCTCAATTATTTTTTTAATTATTCTTTGTACTTGTCCACTCATTTATTAGCTGATGCAAAATTTGAAACGTCTTCTTCGAAGTGTTGATACCTCGGAATATTTCGTAGCATCATGTTTTTTTGTTTTTTTTTCCTGTCACCCAAAAATGTCAACCAAAAAAAATGTTTGTGTCATTGGATCAGATGTGGAAACGAAGATTATGGCTTTCTCGTTCTTTTTTTTAAATGTTCCTTTCGAAATCTGAGAAAATTATCTTTTTTTTTTTGTTTGTTTCTGGAAATGAGCACAACGGATGTAAGATTATCAAATAATGAATTACCACACATTGCTGACCTGAGAAATTCAAAGCACATAATTTAATGACGTCATTTCTGTTGAACTTTATGTTAGAACATTGACACCACTGGCAGAGTGGTCATTTTCATACATAAACTGAGTGGTCATTTTCATACTCAGGCAGAGGGGTCAAAGAAAAGTGTCCTTTTCTACCCTTTCCGCTTGCCAAAATAACAATAATAGTAATAATGAAACAGATGATAATAATGATAATGGGTATAATGAAAATAAGGATAATGAATGATAATAATAATAACTTTCTGAGATTATCGGGGAGGCTACAATTCTATACATGCATGCTGTGATAGGCTTTGAAAAGAAAAAAACATTTTCCTTTTTTCTGAAGGATTTCATGCGCTGAGTCTGATTACGTAGTGCTTCAAATGGTATTAGGGTAACCATTTGGTCAGAAACAAGACATACATGAGCATACCTTTTAATAAGATCTAGTATATTACTATCACACATTACCCCCGTGTAAAGTTGACTGCTGCTTGTATATTTCACCTTGACCTATCCTTCAGTCTGTTGAACCGTTGGGGCACCACACGTGATCTGTTGACCGTCTCTCTCCATTCCTCTGTGTCTTTTGAGTTGGGTTTTATCTCTTTCAATGACAGGTTCGTCTTCCCGTCTCTTTCTTTGCCCGTCTCTATCTTCGTTTTCCTGGTACTGTTCCCTGAAGGAAGGTTTTTTCCAGCCCTGAGGACCTTGTGAAATGGCCACAAAAATTTTAGTTTCCGTTTTTTTTTAAATAGTAGTAAGCAGGCCATCGTTGGTGGTCCAATGGCCATTGTGTTCCTATTTCACATACAAAGACCGTATCACAAACGATGAGATTAGACAAAGGATTATAATGTATCTGTGCAAGTCACTTTATGTCAAATTTGCAGAAATGGGTAGACACTTCAGATATGTCGACTACTTTGTTAACATTTGTACAACGCCCTTTCACTTGTTATAATGTGCGTAGGTAGTGAAAAAAATAAGCTCTATATGTCAACTATAAATCAATTTATTTTTTTCTTTAATTCATGTTTCATAGAATGTTATTCCATTCAAACGTTCATCGTATGGTACTAATACGTCACTAATCTATTTTGCCTGTAGGGTCGTCTAAAAAGCTTGATTTATTTATTGGTGGGTCTACTGGGGGATAGTTGACCACTGACTTTGACCAGAGACCATTAAACACACACAAAAAATAGAGATGGGCCACTTTTGATCTATCCGTTTCTACTCACGATACTGATCGTCTCCCCCCCCCCCCCCCCCCCCACCCCTGGCGTTGTGATCAATGTACGGGTGTCCCCGTGACGTAACTCGGTGAAGAGTAATAAATGAACGTATGCGTTCTCTGCCCTTTGTCGATGCCAGACCCATCCCCCCTCCCTCGAGACACATACACCTTTTGGTTTCTCTTTGAACATGTCTCTTGGTTCCCAGAGCTCTGTCTGTCCGTCCGTCCCAGACGTGTTCTCTTTGCGCTTGCACCTTGAGAAGTAAAATACAAACAAATTATTCCATTAATTACTCATCTGCATTAATGATTTCTAATCAAATAAATGTTAATGCCAATTGTCATAGATAGCTGTATACAAAAGGCTAAGGTTAATCTATACTTCTGATTTACAAAAATAAGTATGGCCGATTGGATACATTGGAGTCGTAGAGATTGTTGAAATTACGTATTGTAATAACTGAAGGGAGGCAACTTAACGATATGCTTGTTTAGTTCCGTGGTGAAAACACACATACATAAAACAACATATGTCTTTAGCACAGCCTCTAGACTTGGGCGAAGCTTCGTTCTCTTCTTTCTAATGTCAACATCCTTCTCAGTCTAATCTCTACTAGTGCGCACCTTCTGCACTAGCTTGGGTAGCAGTATGTACATCTAGTATTTCCTTGAGTGAAGAGAAGTTCTTTTGGATTCAACGTTGTTGATAAATCGCTCTCTTCTTCAGGGCAGCATATCTTGAGACGAAGGCACACACTTACAGACATTTATGGTGTCGGGGTATGGGTAGGCTGACAGGGGCACGAAACATGCCCCCCCCCCCTCTTCTGAATACATTGCATATGGTGGAAATAAATGGAGATGTTTTGCTATTCTCCCCCCCCCCCTTTTTTTTTTATTTTGGGTGAGGGGGAATCTACTCCGGTGCTCCTCGTTAAAAAAAAAAAAGTAAAGTTCCCCTTTCAGACCTTACGATCTATAGTGTCTATAGATAATGTAAAGGTCATATGTTTCTGTGGCCTACGGTCAACGAGGACGTAATGTGGCCAGCACAACGACCAACCGCTTTACTTTTTCCCAACTAATGGCAGATACCCATTAAAGCTGGGTGGACTCAAAGGCGCCCAAAAAAAATCCCGAAATTAAAAATCCCAGGATTCGAAGACAAGCGCTTTACCGCCTAGCCATATAGAACATATTACCACGGGAATGTTTACACTTAGGTTTAGAAAGACCCCCCCTCCTCCCCTTTGCGAGCCCTTAGGACCTGGTGGTAATAATTACACAGCTTAAATTTTAAACATATTGCATTTCCCAAATGATTTAGATTGCAAATTATGCGTGCTCTCTGAAAGCATACATGCAACCACATTTCTGTCTGCTTTCTAAGTTGTTAATCTTATGATCATTGTATCATCCACAGCACCAGGGCATGCAGCGGCACAACGAAGCTTGGAGGGACAGCCTCAGGTACCGTAGGCCTGATCTGGACCGCATGTCCGGCATTCGGCGTATCACGGCCAACAACAATCCGATGCTCGGGGACGATGGGGCCAAGGTGTTGGCCGAGGCTCTTAAAGACGACCTGTGGCTTAAAGGTAAAAGTTTAAGTCATCACTTGCTGCGAGTTCTCTGACTCTAGAACCTTTACGCATGCTAAACGGAATATAATGTTTTATGTAAGCTGTAATCATAACTCAGTTCAATGTGTATTCACTGTCCCCAGCTCTGGATCTCCAGTCGTGTGGTATCGGGGCCACCGGTGCTAAGAGTTTCCTGGACGTTCTCAGGTACAACACAACCATAGTCGTCCTTGACCTCAGGATGAACCCGCTTATCAGTAAGTATTACTTATCCTTACTTGATTGGTGCAAGTCTGGTGGACAATTTTTTCATATCCTGAGCTCACCATGGCTTAAGAATTCTGGAGACTTCAGGCTCAAAAGGTCAAGTGTGTTTACTGTTGGAAAAACGTCATTGCATCCTATCAACGGTCACATAAGCACAAGTGCACAAGTTGGCCACACTTAGTCATCAGTTCATCTACAATAAAGAAATGTCCTTGCACCTTAGCGAACCCATCACTCTATAAAACTATATGTCCCTCAGACAAGCTCTGCGCTTCTCGTGGTGCCACGTTTCTCCCTCAAAAGTTACTGTTTTGCTTTTTCAGTGCACGGACCAAAGGTTTTAACCTCACTTCTCATTGATCTCAGACAGACAGCTTGCTTCACAACAATTTTAAAACCTATCTGTTCAGAACTTGTTTAGATTAGTTTGTCGTTTGAGCCCTCGTGTTTTCTTGTGTAGTGTTATCACAGCGCCTTGAGCCTGCGTTATGTTTGTTAACATCGCCTTATTAATTAAATTATTGTTCTTATTAAATTCCCCCACACACACACACACTGGTCCACAAATGAGATTGGGCCATAGCGCTCTAAGCATGCTATAAGCATGAAAGTAGCGCTATATAAAAGCTATAATTATTTTTATTATATTAATTATATCATAGCATAAGATTATTTTGTATGATAATGATTGTCATTTGATAAGTACACCCCCTAGTCAGTCATTACTAACTGTTAATTATTCATTGTCAAATGTTCTATCATTCATTGTCAAATGTTCTATCATTCATTGTCAAATGTTCTATCATTCATTGTCAGCTATCCAATCGTTAATGGTTTATTGTCCAAATAGTCAATAGTTATCTGTGCAATCAATTATTGTCTACTGCTATTAATTCTTTTCGATGTACGACCTTGACCTTTCCTACAGACCGTGAGCTGCTACACTCTGTCATGGAACAACTCATGCTGAACTGCAAGGGCGAGGACAGTGAGGTAAGGGAGGGCACTAAGATGTTGAGTATGTAAATACCACCGCAATACGATTTCATTCTCAATTCAGTAATGAACAAGTTATAATTATTTATTAAAACTGTAGTACTTTTGATATTTATCTACTTATAAAGATAAAATGATGATGAAATATTAATATTGTCCTTTCTTATGTGCTACTGAATTAAGGTTTTACAATTCAACATATATACTCCCATTTAATGATGGATATTGATTTGTGGTGTGTGCATGTATGCATATTTAAATCATTAAATTTTTTTTTTATGTTGTCATATTGTTTTTAGTGACTGTCAGTGTCTGATGTTAAGTCAGAGAAGCCTGTTAAGTGATTTGGCTATGGCTTATGAACGTAAGAAGACAGACAACATAGGTCTATTTTTAAATGGGTGACATAAAAACTCTTATTCACCTGTATTGTGACCTAAGGAAAAAAAAGATAACCATTGATTGAGGTGATGCTGAGTGTTTCAGCCAGTGCGCCCTTAGTATGAGCTAAGAAAATACTTTATGCTAAAAAAATAAAAAAGGAAAACTTTTGGTGTGACATTTATTAAATTTAAAAAAAAATCTATTTGTTTTAATTAAATATCACAATTAATTTTATCTGGTCTAATAGTCTAAAATTTAATGAGATTACATGAAACATATTCAATCAAGCTTTTTTATAAATTACTGTGCCTTATTCTAGTCTGTATAAAAAAAACATCATTCATTTAGTAACATTGTTATACTCTTTTTTTTTTAATATTATCTAATATATACAATTGTATGTAAGATGTATATAATTATGTTTCACATAGAAATGAAAATCTTTTGACTAATCTTGATGAAACTTGGCATAAATGATCCTCATATCATGGCAGAGACTGCAGTTTATGTTTAATATCCCTCCTTCAATTGGGGAGGAGGGGCATAAAAATAAAAACAAATACCTAAATTTATCTCTATTAAAGAACGAAACTTTTAACAAATCTAACAAATCGGATGAAACTGTTTTCAAAGTATTTTATATTTGATATAAATCTAAATGTGAATCTAAATATGAATCTAAACGTGAATCTAAATATGAATCTAAACATGGGCAAACCCATTTTCACATTCTTCTTTTATTTTTTTTGCATGGCAAAATAAAAATGTGAAGGGCACATATGTTCGACATGCATGTAAATCCAATCCAGTAGATCAGTGATACCTTAACTAAAGCCCTCAATCCGAGGGTCATATCCGTATAGTTTTTTTTTTATATGCTTGATAGTCATTGTGTTCATGTCTTTGTGTCCAGTACAAGTGGATAAAAGTTGAGGAGCTGGAGGATCAGACAGCTAAACTGGCGGTGAAGACAAGACGAAGGGCAACCAAAGTTCTCAACTCCAGCCTGGGCAAGAAGACAACTATCAAGGTATGGGTTCAGTCTTATCTTATCTTATGTAATACAGACGTTACTTCAAAAAAGAAGATGATTACGTCCTACGCGTCATGCATTTAGTCATGCATATTAACCAATGACTTAAATTCTGCCAAGTCACTGGTTTTCCTGGCTAGCTCAGGCAACCCATTCCATGCTCTAATAGCACTAGGGAAGAAGGAGTATTTGTACAAATTTGTCCTAGCATATGGGATGAGGAATGTGCCTTTATCTTTGTGTCTTTCAGAGTATTTTATTAAATTTTGTTTTTGTATTTGAAGATTATGGTTCAGTGTTTTATGTATAATTGCTACTTTACTTTTGAGTCTTAGGCCAGGTTCACTTTTAGTCCCTTGTAGTGGTCTCTTTCCATGACATTTGAAATGATCATATTTCTTTGACATTTCTAACAGTCATGTTTCCTGACATCTGTAATGGTTATTTCCCTGTCATCTGTAATTCTCACATGTTCTGATTGCCATGACTGTCATGTTTCCATATACATTTGTTTAAATTTATGTATAATTGTTGTTGTTTTTTCCTAAAAATGAGTAAATGTCCCTTTACTGAAACACAATATAATTACATCGTCTCCCACAATTGGGTACTGTAACCTAGACTTCTGAATATCACTTTCCCTAAATATATTTTAGTCATTCTTAATATGTCAATAAAAGTTTTTCTCTTAGATTAGTCAGTCCTTTGTACTAAAAAGGTATAGTACATGAATAACTTGATATTTTCACCATTATGGTTTGTTCCTTAAATGTTTAATCTAAAATGAGGACAATGCATTGATCCTAAAACATCTTATTTAAGCAAAGCTTTGAGTTGGCTTTCATTGATAGACAGTCCAACTTGAATAAAGTAAGCAGACAGCTGACTTGATCTTTAACTTTTGATTTCCTAGAGCCAATCAATATCTTGCGTCTGCTGTGGCAATAGGGTAAGTTGACAGGAGTCATTTCCCCTTGCTCTGCTGAGGAATGCTAATTTGTTGCATCAAATTTCTTTTTATTCATAAAATATTTTTTGTTTTGTTTTTGTTTTCTTTTTTCCCCATTTTTTATTTCTCTCTTGCCTTGTTTTGGGATGGTTTTAATAGCAAGAAATTTTGACTTATTTTTTTATTTTTAATGAGAGAGTATTATACAATTATTTTCCAAAATTAATAATAAATATAAATACATAGAAGAACTATGATATTCATGAGAAATGAGATTGTCTTTAGAATTTGTGAATGTTTGCAAATATTAATTAAAGAAATCAATTTAAAAAACAAAACATTTCACTTTATGTAAGTTGGTGAAAGGGATGGAACAAATGGAGTTTTAAAAATTTTTTCACTGGGGAATGAAGCATTACTGAGGGTGTCTCAAGTACCTTTTATTTTCTTTGAAAATTTTGTGATACTTATGCTATAACATCACCATCTGTCCTTTTACTTTTCGTGGTAAGGGGTGTCGTGACAGTTTGTGTTTCCTAATCCCTCCACTTTTCTCTCTCAGCAGCTGTTTTGAAGAGAGAGGCCTCTGTCCATTCTATTAGGTTACCCATCCAGATTTTCTTTGGACGATCCTTACTTTGTGCACCCTCCACTGTACCTTGAAGGACAACTTTTTGATATTGAGTCATGTCTTACAATTATTATCAGAGTAATATTTCTCAAAACACTAAAAAACTTCAGAAAAGATTAATTAGATGTTGTATTGAAAAAATTATCAAGGGTTAGGGTTAGTTTTGATGTGAGGCACTAACTGCTTCGCTGCCTAGAGGGAGGGGGAGGGAGGGCATACCATTCTTTTTGTAAGGGCTTTTTTTTGTGACGGTACGCACCGGTACTGCGTACCAGCACCTTTTGGAAAAAAAATATGACTTTTCTTGTATTTTAACGTTTATTACTGGCATCTAATCACTGAGTACCGGCACCTATTGTTTTTTTTACGAATAAAGCATTGCTTTTTGTTGTCTTTTTTTTTTTTTTAATTCAGGAAGTCATGAAATGTTATATACAAAATAGAATTCATCTCAATTTTTATCTTTTGAGATTTTGTCTTGCATTTCTGAACCAGTACTGTCTAAATGATACAGTGATGAGAGCTGTAATTGAAATAGACACTTACCTTTATGGAAATCATCAAAATGTGTTGATCCTCAACCTGGTTGACAAATATCTCTAGATGTTTCATTGGCATGTTGGATTCAGTCCTTATGATCACAAATTTGCTTTAAAAACCTTGTAAACATTCAATCTCCACTGCAATTTAATTGAACATTCTATCTCCACTGTCATTCAATTGAACATTCTATCTCCACTGTAATTTAATTGAACATTCTATCTCCACTGTCATTCAATTGAACATTCTATCTCCACTGTCTTTCAATTGAACATTCTATTTCCACTGTAATTTAATTAAACATTCTATCTCCACTGTCATTCAATTGAACATTCTATTTCCACTGTCATTCAATTGAACATTCTATTTCCACTGTAATTTAATTAAACATTCTATCTCCACTGTCATTCAATTGAACATTCTATCTCCACTGTCATTCAATTGAACATTCTATCTCCACTGTCATTCAATTGAACATTCTATCTCCACTGCAATTTAATTGAACATTCTATTTCCACTGTAATTTAATTGAACATTCTATTTCCACTGTCTTTCAATTGAACATTCTATTTCCCCCGTCATTCAAAATGTTTTCTTTTGTCCCCAATCAAAGGGAGGTAATTTATGTAAAGTCAAAATAGCACTATTAATTCATGAGTTATCTCCTATGCTGGTTCCCTTCATTGCATGTTTTGTAAGAATGCTTTGAGCCTGTTTGTAAGGTCTATATGTTGAATGATGTGCATGTTTAGACTGCCTGTATCTATCAGTGGCATGCAGGATGACAGGTGCAAACTAATAAATGTGCTTAGCTAAGTTTATCATTCTCTGCTTGCTGTTTTGCATTCTCTAGCTTTTTGGTGATTGGGGTCCCTAGGTTTAAATTTCATTCATTTCTATCTAGTGAACACCTAGTGTACAATCACCTAAGTATTCAGACCTTGCATTGTGGACAAATATCAGCCTACAGGGATTTATTTGTTGAGTTTTTTTACCTGGTTCAATTTAATTATTTGGCCCTTGACTTTTAGTCAGTCTAGAAAAACATTATTAATTTTATGAAAAAATTTTCCCAGGCCAAGCCAAATGAAAAGATTACATTTCTTAATATGTTTATATCTATAAGTCTGTTTTCTAATTACTGTCTTTGTATACAAACTGGTTATATGTCCTTTATACAAACTGGTTATATGTCCTTTATACAAACTGGTTATATGTCCTTGACATTGTAAGTTTTCATAGATTTTAAGTTGAAGAAACAAAACATGAAATGAATAATTAAAATCCAGTTTATTCATTTACTTTGCGCAGGTGATCCGGTGGATTTCTAGAATATATATATGACCCAGCTCAGCCCTTTGGAGCTCAGTTTTATTCTGTTGCTCACTATTATTTTTGTCTTGCAGGTCACTCCAACCAGTGCCAAACGTAAAGGTAAAGCAAGATGTGTCTCTAGGAAACTGGACGTTGAGCCAAGTCCTGGGCTTCCTTGGAGGACAGCTGCCAGGGCCAATAGGTTCAGGTCAGTCTAATATATATATATTTAATATACATGTAATCTAGGCCTATATATACAAACAAACAAGTATGGTTTTACATACTATATCTGATGAAATATGGTTTTATGGTTGTTGTATCTAGGAATGCCAATCAGAAAAAGCTTTTTTAATCTACAAAATATCCCAACAGTGCTATGTGTCTCAAATAAGCTCTTACAGCCCACCCATCATATGGACTGATTTTTAAGGATTTTATGTGTATGTTTCTGATGTAATATTATAAACCAAAAGGCAGGCGCCTCAAAGGCAGACCACGAGTAAGGTGGCTTGATGATATAGAGGCAGATATACAGCAGGTAAAAGTCTGGGCATGGATAGATCAGAATGGAAAGATTTGTTAAAGCAGGTCAGGTCCCTCCCTGGGCTGTAGTGCCACTGGGATGGAAGTTTCTGATGTAATCATGAGTATATTTAGGTGGATGGTTCGGTTGTGTAGTGTCAGTTGAGGAAAGAAGAATAAGAGATCAGTAACAGAAAGACATGTATTTTTTTAGACTTAGTTGTAGGCTATATTGTTGACAAGCAGCCACCCTTAAGCATGGAGACTATCAACTTTGACCCTTCTGTCAACTGACTTTTTGTAAACATATTACATAGCACTTTTTTTTTATCACACTAAGTCAAAAGAGGGTCCATGATGCATGGACAACCCACAAATTTTTCCATTTCCTAGGAAGATGCCATTAAGTCTTGGCACACCCTTTGCCTGTTAAGATAGTAGGAGTTACTTCTATTAAGATAACTACCATTTGAAAAAGAATAACTAACTCCATATATTTCAGTTTTACAGTGGTGGCCTCTTAGAAGTTTTTGTGAGCAAAGTATTTAAAGGGCATCATTGACTTATCGCCATCACATATTCCTCAAATTCAAATTTGAAGTTAAGAGAGTCAAAGAACACTTAATTATAAAATCATGACCAAAAAAATAAGCATCACATATTAAATTAGAAACTAATGCCCCACAATGATATTTAGGCTGTTATGAAATGGCTGACATATAAGACTAGACTTGAATGAACATGTTTTTTAAGTCTTAATATACTGAGAACAGGACACACACCTCTGTTAAATTACCATTTTAACAAAATAAATACCACATACATACCCCTTTGTAGACACAGTGCCCACCCTTATGAAACCATAAACCATATCCTCTTTAATTGCCCATTCCTAATCCACCTTTGGCAAACCCTACTACCACTACACCTGAACATAACCAACACCCCTGTATGGCAGTGCTGAGCAAGTAAAGAGAACAGCACACTATTTTTCCTTGGCAAAGTCTGTAAAAGAACTCACAGCTCAGCAGCAAATAGCTTGCTAGAAGAAAAAGAAGTCTCAATACAATGTTTTAAGGAGTGTTTAGTAGGGTATAGCTTGAGTTATAGAAAATTTGATTTAAAACAGTTTGAGAATCCATAGCTTAGTTTTTACCAGCTGTAAAATGTTTGGTGTGCAATTGTTGTCCAATGTATTCCCTTCTAGAGGTCATCCACCGGACACATCCAAGTTCTTGACCCAGCCCTCACCAGACGTGTCCACCTCCCTCCTGTTCAACCCACCAGACAAAAGCAACGAGAGCAGAACTAGCATTGCAGCCAGTGCCAACCCAAGTGCAGAGGCAGGCCTCAGCAGCAGCCGATCAAGACTTATTGAGGCAGCCGCTGCAGAAGCTATGAAAAAGCTGGAAGACAGCCATCTGTCCTTGGATCTGACAAACGAAAAAGAAGTTTTGGTAATTTTTTTGTGTTCCCTAACTCACTAATTTTTTCCTGTTTCCTAATATTCTGAATTATTGATACCAAAGATATTAAAGCTTGAAACGCCATAAAAATGCACTTTTGTTTGGTTGTTAACATCAGTTAACTTCTTGAGAATAACATCCATTTTTTTGTCTGTGCTCCAATCACCTCTTAATTCAAACCTACAGAATCACCTTTATTTTTTGCCTCCAAACTATGTATTAGTTTATTGATAGTTGCTTTTGTTTGTCGAATGACTATTATTAATCATTTAGATCAGTGATTCCTAAAGTGGGGTACACGTACCCCCAGGGATATGGGAAGAGTTTAAAGTTTAAAGGGGGTGCGCGTTGCACATAGTTGACTATGCTGATTTTTTAAAAATAATAATAATTTTATTTATAAAGTGCTGTTAACAAACAAAATGTAGGCTCAAGGCGCTGTAATAACATTACAAACAAAAACATGAGAGCTAAAATGACAGTTAGTCTAAAAAATTTTTAAACAGATAGGTCTTAATGTTCTTCTTAAAAGTGGTGTAGCATGTTGTCTGTCTGAGATCAATGGGGAGTGAGTTCCAAACCTTTGATCCGTGAACTGAAAAAGCCTGCAGACCGTAGCTTTTGAGGGAGAAACGTGGCACTACTAAAAGCGTTGAGTCCATTGAGCGCAGGGCTCTCTGGGGGACATATGGAGTAATCAGTTCGCTAAGGTACAAGGGCATCTCATTGTTATATATACACTGATGACAAAAATACCCATTCAGTTTATAAATTAGAATAAAATATCATAAGCTTTATACCTTTTTTATTATTTATTTTAAGTTTTTACAAACTCAAATACGGTGCCATTTTAGATTTTAAGACAAATGTCTACAAAGATCAGAAAATGGATAAGGATGTGAACAACTTCCTGTCAACATGCCCACTTTTTCAATGTTAAAACTATTTTTCTAGAATGTATTTGATGTGTCTCTGAAGCATGTAAAAAATTAACTCAGTAATTCAAAACTAAATTGTAATAGTTATTATTATTTTGTGTGTATGCAGGCCTACAAAAAAAATGTGTTTGTTATTAATGTAAATTCTTTTAGGGGAAGGGTGGAGAGGGGTACTCAGTGTTACAAAAATTCTAAAAGTGGATAGGCATAGATCAAAAGTTTGAGAAACACTAATTTAGATTATAAAATCAATGGTATAAGTAATAAAAAAAGAAAACAGAAGTAGAGTACCTTTGGATCTATCGTGCAAAGGAGGCAGGTAGATCCAGCTGTTATTTTTTTTACAACCAGTGTTCATATTAACATTTGTTCTTCGGACAATTTGAGATTTTATTTTTCTTTTACAATAAAGAAAAAAAAGTGTTTCTACAATTTTTATTGCATTCTAAGTCATTTAAGTCATTTGACACATCTTATTTAAGATATCCACCTCTACTAACATGTTCCGGTGTGGAGAGTTTGAGAGTACCAACTAATACATGATGGATTTCAAAAGTTGGTTCATTCAAACTTTGGTATAAAGTCTTAGAAAATTTTATTTTTTTTATTTGGCCATTCCAAAATCACGGCTTATAGACTTTTTTTGAAAAGTCTTTCTGATTTACTTTCCTAAAATAGTAGTCTGTTGTGATTTACTCTGGAATGTACTTATTAGTGTTTATTGTTTTGTCTTTATTTCAGATTGAATTAGAACAGATGAGGAGACATTTGAAAGAGGAAAGGACAGCAAGAGCCAAAGCTGACCAAAGAGTTCTACAGGTATTTTTAGAGTTGGTAGAATTATTTTTAATAACTCAGTTCTTTCCCTTAGTTTTGTCAGTAGGCCTACAGCTCATCCACAAGCACAGAAGTGAATGAAATATCAACCAGTGCTTATGTTGAAACTTAATGAATATTTAAATTACACCTTTTCATTTTTTTTAAAAAGCTTTTAAGACTTTGATCTTTTCTGTAGTTTCCACTGATGAATTGTTTTATAAAAGGTTGATAGTAAGGTTCTGTTTAAAATTGATATTTTTTTCATTGCTGGTTTATTTGAAGCCTAGCTCTAGATTTACATGATTTAAATGAAGACTCTTTAATTTAAAATAACACACAAAACATCATCTGTAAAGACATTTTGATGAGATTTCAATCAAAACTGTCTAGTTTTGTATATTATTATAGAAAATTCAATTTATAAAATATAAAGCAGAACCTTTAGTAGGTCAACGTATTTGTCATGAATCTAGCCTGGTAATTCTAAAGGTTAGTCTTTGAAGAAAGCAGAACTAATTATAAGAAAAGATTTGTCAGTAATCCAGTTGAATATTAGTTGTTTATTGCTTTACCTTTTTTTTTTTTTATTTTGTTTCCTGGACTTGAAAAAAAATATATATTTATGAAAAACCCAAATTTATGAATGCTATATAATGTCAGATAGTAGCTGGTTTTTTTTTTATCAAGTCATGTACACATTGCTTAGAACTTTTAATGAATGTTATGTTAATGAATGTTAATGAATGTTATGTTCTTTAAGCTGATGCTGGAGAATCGCCGCCTCCATGAGACTATAGAGGTACTGGAGAAGTGCCAGCAGCCAAGCCACAGGCTCTTGGAGGATGAGAGCTTCTTGGAGAGCATTGAGACTTCATTCAAACAGTTCCATGGCTTCATCGACATGTTGAAGGAGGCAGGGTGAGTTCACTCTTGGACTAAGATAAGATAAGATAAGATAAGATAATATTATTGATCCAATCAAATAGAAATTCAGTTGAACTACAATTGACAATATCCGCGTAACTATTGTTCAATACCAGTCTAGGTGAAAAATTCTAACAACATTCTCACATGAAAGTGGGATAAAGGAGTTTTTAAATCTTTCTGTTTTAGTCCTAATGGAAAGGAGATGACCACTTCATTCAGATCTAATATAACAGTGGTTTAATGGGTGCAGGTTGTCCTTAAGAATCGAGATTGTTTTGGAAAGGCATCTTTCATGAAAAAGCTCTTCAAGAGATGGTAGCTGTATTTGAGTGATATGCGATGCTTTTTTAATTAGTATTTAGTCTAAGTCTTTGTGCCAGTATCAGAAACAAGCTGAGGATAGGAAAAAAAATTTTATTGAAAGTATCATTAGCTTGATTATCCACAGTAAACATTCTTATACTCTTTCAGTTCTGATTGATTAAAGGTTTGTAAAATGTAAAATGTTTTACATGTTTCGGATGTTCCTTCAGATTTGAAGATAGTTTACTTCCTAGTCCAAACCTCCCGCAGGATGACGGGGGATGGGAGCGGGCAGGATTTGAACCCTCGACCATCGATAAATCCGAACGACAGTCTAGCGAGCAAACCGCACGACCAGGCAGCCAAACCAGGTTCTTATCATAAAGAACTTTTTCATGTGACTGTAAAGTCCTATTTCAGAGGGACAAGCCATCTTTTGTTCGGCTCATTTTTCTTCCATAGAAGAACTTTTGTTTTATAGATTGTTGATTATAGTTTTGTTCTAAACACTTGATTGTATCTGGTTGCAATAGAGTACCCTGCTTCATATATGGGAGGTGAATGCTGCAGGTAGTTGTGCTGACCTATTTTACATTTAACTCTTTCTCTCCGTAATTATTTACCACATGATGCTGGAATCAACGCTGGTATCGTCAGTTAGGAGAGAAAGAGTTAAGTCTTTTGCTACAGAAATAGGTCTTCACTATAAGTCTTGAAATGAACATAACCTTTTTTTTTCTTTCTTATTCTAAAAGGAGGATATTAATGCTGGAGGAATTTGATGTGGCGTAACTGTTTAGCATATTCCAACTGATAATGTTGTTAGCTTTATTAAAATCTGATTCTATTTCAGTCACAATGTTAACCTGGTATTTCTTAACATTTAATAAGAATGAAGGCAATAGGCCATTATCCCCTCCAAGTATCTCTTCTTGTCCTTATCTTCAACCCTTGTCTTTGAAGCTCATGTTTTTTTAATACTTGACATTTTATTTTGTAATTTTTTTTAGTTTTTTTTTTCATTACAAATTTTTTAAATATTAACCTGAATGTGTGAAATATATTTCTCCATTGCCCACCCTCTTTTGTTTCAGACCTTGACTTCTTAACATAGTCCGTAATATTCTAATTTGAAGTAACCATTTTTCATTTTCTGTTCTCAGCCTTGGTCAACTAGTCACTATGGCCGGCCTTGACCAGTCGAAGATGCCCTTTAGCCAAAGCCAGAAAACAGTCGACCCTGTACTCAAGCAGTACAGCAATGGTAAAATCTCATCGCCGCCATACGCAAATTTGCCAGCGGGAAGCTCTGAAGCCAGACATTACCAGAAGCCCAATGGTCACTCTGTTCAGATGTCCAGAGACATTCCAAAAGATCCCACAATGCAAAGTTCTATTTATGTTGATGAAAGTGGTATGTTAGTGGGAAGTTCATTTCTGTTATTAATTCTTTCTCTCATAGCCTAAGTTTGATGTTACAGAAGAAATACAGTATTATGAGGCTAGTTTTGCTCAATTTAACAAAAAAAAAATTCCAGTTGGAGCTTGTCATTTTGAGACAATAAAGAAAAAAATTCTTTGGCTTAAAAAATATTCCCAGTTAGTAAAAATAATATTTTAGTACAGACTGAATTTACTCAATCCTTTTATACTTGTAAGACGGATTAGCTGCTTGACAATCATCACCGCATTCATCTCTGCCTGTGGTCCCGCCTGGGGCATCGACCACCAAACAGCTTCCTGTACGTTTCTCAGTTCTGGGTAAAAATACCCATAAATAATTTTTCCTTTTTAAAAGAAAAAAACTTGCTTTATTCTGTACAATGAAAAATGACATCTTGTTGCTTCACCAGTAACCTTCTGTTTAATCTCTAGTCTCAAGCCTATTGTCATCAGTTTCTGTCTAGGCGTAACTGAATCATAAAATATTCAATACATACATCTTCATCCTTCTCTTCCTAGCAAGAACGCAGCGACAGTAGATCTAAAGGTTCTAGTAAGATCTGTTTGGGGTGTGGGACTAGTAGCCAGGATCTTTTAAAATGACTTCGTTGATCAGTAATGGAGTCAGTGAATCCCACATGTCCAGTGAATACTCCACCTTTCAATTGGAAATCAAAAGTGTTTATGCTGGTTGCAAAGCACTCCTGATTGTCATAGAAACTTAAATAAAGATCTACATAATTTACTTTCTCTGGATCAAAATCTCCACCTTTAAGATTTAGGTATGAACAAGCTCTTAACCACAACATCTGGCCATAAAGAATGAGACTTTGACTGAGTGTTATGTTTTTCATCTAAAAGAAATGTCAAATGTGAAAGATAAATTATTTGCTACATTGAAAACTTAAGTGATTTGAACTTCTTTGGAGGTCATTTCTGCTAGTTTAATCAATTTCTCTACATTTACATGAAGTTAAACCTGATATTAAATTTTTTTAAAACTTAGATAAAACCCACATTTTTGATGTTTTATTGTGTTTGCTGAACTAACTACTCAATTTCCACCTTATTGTTTGTGATCTCAGAACTGGCCAGACAGGAAGCAGATGAGCTGTACTCCAGGCTTGTCAAAGAAACTAGAGGTGTCTTAAATCAAGACTCACAGGCCTCAGTCTGGACCAAACCAGGGGACATAACAAAGGTATTTCAACACTTTGTGATCAGCTTTTAATCTATTAATAAAAAAAAAATAAGTATGTGCTCGTTAGTTCTAGTTACATGTCGAAATGTTCATCTCTAAAAAGTGCTACCATAGGTCTTTTCATTCACTAAGCAAAGGACACATAAATTGTTGTAGAAGGTCTAAGCACTGACCTGCTACGTCGCAACCTGTGGGCAGTGGAGACCAATAGCTCCTTGCCCCATTACAGGTCTGTATGACTTTGCAACGAGCTCACTGTTTCCATTTTGCAGGCTAGTGTTCAGACCTTCTGTAACAAATGGTCTCACCTAAAAGCATGGCAAAACTATGTCCCAGTTTATATTTCAATAAGCTTATAGATCACTTTACCTCCAGGGGCTGTGTACTTTAGTTAGGATTGTTCTTTCATAAGAAATCTGAATGGGCCACAAAATAATATTAGGTTTACTGATTTCCATGCATCTCACATAGAAAGTAAAGCGGACATCATCACCTGAGGACAATTGTAATATTGCACCTGCTAACGTAGCAAATGGAAAAATGTATACAATTAGCATTAGAAACCTGCTTCACCTCTTGATTTGTTCCTAAGATGTTTTTTTTTCTTTGTTCGGGGGGGGGGGGGGGGGGGGGGTAGAATCTAGCTTTGGTCTTTATTTATAAGTATCCTCTCTAACATACTTATAGGCTTGTGAATTAAGGTATCTGTTACATTGAATTGAATAACCCACTATTTCTTCCTCTTTTTATCTCCTTCTCTCTCTCTTTTTCTTTCTCTCCGTGGACCCCCCCCCCCTCCTGAGCATTAATTTTTCCCCCTGCACAGCAAAAGGCTCTTCTATTATTGTAACAGTCTCCAGCTTCTTAATTTCTCTTTCTCTTTGTATTTCTTTCCTTCTCCTTCTCTTTGTTTGTGCACAGTGCTTATCATAATGGTCTTCCACATCGAGACATTTGACCTGAATTGGATTCGCCCTCTTTAATACACAGCGCACACCTACACATAATTTTTTAAGGTATCACTTCCCCCCCACCCATCTCTCTTAGGCAACACGAAAGTTTTGTCTTGAATATAATCTTTGACGTTTCTTGACTTTTCTGTTTAATATCAAAATATTTAAAAGACTTTATTTTGATTTTTTTTCCCCCACCCCTACAAATCATAAATGTAAACAAAATTTCCTCCCCAAAACACACACTTTTTATAGGCCATCATGAAAAAAAAAAATATATTAATTTTCTTTTATTAGTTAACTTTTTAATGAGTCCACTATGCATGAGTTACTCACCAAAATATTGTTGATTTCATTTTGTTTTTATAAACTTTGTACACACCCATTCATAACATGCAACGCAACAAAGGGGAAAAAAATACTCTTCGATATTTTTTTTTAAAAAAGGAAGTCTATTTTATGTTTAACATTTGTATTTATGCTTTATATATAGAATGCAGGCTTTTATAAAAATGTGGGAAATCCTATAATGTCTAAATCAATATTAAGCCTAATACAATCATCATAGTAACTATGTTATGGTGTTGTTCTAACCTCTTTTTTCTTACATTGAATGAATTTGACATTAAATATTTGTTTTCCACATGGCCAGAGCGGAAAGATTACTGAAGGTGTTGATAAGTTTTCTAGTAACCCCACACATTTCATGGATGACAGTCAGGTGATAGCAGCAGACGACTCACTCCTACAGGTGGATCCAGAAGGAGGCGCTCAAATCCTAGAATCTTCAGCTCTTGAATATCAGGCGGAGAGTGAGAGCGACCAACAAGAGCAGGACAGTGAGGACAATCCGGACGAAAGCAACGATGACTTCTAGTTTGTAAATGTCTTTAGATAAAGTATAGTCTCATTTTTTCCACAGGATCGCTGAGCTCTCTCTTGGTAGTGATGATATTTCTTTACAGAGATTAGGATTTCATAGTTGTATGAGACAAGGCACTGTCTTTGATTCTGAATATTAAGAATAAGTGCAGTTACAAGACAATGCAAACCTTTTCATGACCTACATATTTTCCAACAACTGATGCAGACAAATCAGTTGGTTATATATGTATATATTAACAGGAGGCTTAAATTGATCTGACATTTTTAATTATTATTATGATTTTGTATAAATGCCTCTTAATGTAATTTCATTATTTCATACTCCACAAAGTTGCATACATTAAAATGGTAGAAAAGGTTTTCTGCATTCACTTGAAATAGGATTTATTTTAAAAGATTATTGTGTGACTTTTATGTAGATTTATTTATATAGTTCAGTGCTCAGGATATAAAATTATCAAACCAGATTATTTTTTTTTAAACTAGACGCTGAATACAAGAAATTAAATTTTTTGTTGTTTTAATTTTTCAAATGTATTTATGTACTCTTTTCCGTCTCACCCATTACAGTATTACATTTTAAATTATGTATTGAACTCTTTGTATTCACATATTAATGAATTTATCAATGTGAATGTTTTGAACAAAACAAAGTTGAAATATATTTTAGCTCTGGCTTTTTTTCATTGACCAAAACCAGAATGGTAGATATTTTAGCATTAATTTTTTTTTCTTCTAAAATAAAAATGTAAATATTTAGGTTTTTAGTGATTTTAATAAACAAAAAACATTTAAATGACATTTTTTAAGTAAGACAGAAGACTACTATATTTAAATCAAATGTCATTGAGCTGTTAATTTTAAACTACATCACACCTTAATAATATGATGGCTGCCTGGTCGTGCAGTTTGTGCGCTGGACTGCAGTTCGGACTTTTTGATGGTCCCATGTTTAAACCCTGCCCTCTCCCATCCCCCTTTGTCCTGCTTGAGGTTTGGACTAGGAAAGTAAATTATCTTCAACTCTGAAGGAACATCCGAAACATGTCAAACATTCTGAAAACAAATATTTCCTTTTATGACCATACATAATAGAATGTTCACAAAGTCTTAATTTAAATTTTGAAAAATGTATTTGTAAATATAGAGAAAACGTTTTTGTTATCGAGGGAGAGTGTAGACTTTACAATAGCTCTAAGGTACTAATTCAAATGAACTCATGAAATGAATGATCACCAAAATGAAGAGGAAATATTTTCTTTTAATATTTTCTTATAATGTCACAAATAGTCAACACTATTCCTCTGCTCATAATCTTTCTTTTTTTTTTGATTGCTTCATAAAGATGTCTGTTAATTTTGTTCAATACTTGTACCATTCAACTCAAATATACTTTTTTTACATTTTGTATATATACTTCTTAATTTCATTTTTGATACATAGACTCTATAACTGCTGACTGCTTAGATCATTTTTCCTATTTTTATTTTTTGAATTGTTTTTTTTAATTGTTCGAACAATTTGAACAACATTTCTCAAATAGAAACTTACCAAAAAATTGAGTTTTGATGTAATATAGAAATCAAATATAGACTGTTTACTGACTTATTTAACTATCATTATTTTTCTTAATTTGTTTATAATTTTTTATAAGTTGACGTCAACTGCTGCCAACTAATATTACTTTTGTTATTTCCAACTTTGACTTTGTCAATAGACTTATATGTAGCATGTACATTCCATGTAATTATTTTTTTTTAAATTAAAATGGAAATAAAAGTTGAGCCAACCTTTGAAGGTGTTCCCTTTACTTTATTTATTCTTAGTGAAGAGATGTTGGCCTCCTTCAGTCGTAAAACGACTATGGTTCATCTCGCGCACTTCTTCATGTGGCTGTGGAGCCCTATTTTGGAGAGACACTCCCGTCCACAAATATCGCAGGTTATCGTGGCTTTTGCTTCGGTGGTAGAGGAGCTGGCCATTTTTCGAATTGTACGTTTTTCTTCCTGAGCTGAGACCCATGTTCTTTCACTGCCCATAGCTTTCTTGGTCACTGTCTCTCTCCATCTGGTGCGGTCTGGTTGGGAGCCCTCAGACAGGACAGGGGTGAAGAGCCCCATGTCCAGGCCTGGTGGTTGGATAAAAGCCTTTCTAACCATCAACGGGATAATGGCGCCTACGGCGCCGACGCCCTACTGGACTTCACTAAAGGTGCGGACTAGAGCTATGTCTTCCCAATGGTCAGTATTGTAGTTCACTGATTTAAGGTAGCGTTTTATTACATCTATGTAACGGAGGTGGGGGCGACCAGTTTTTCTTGAGCCAGTCGCGAGTTGTCCGTATAGGATGACTTTAGGGATGCGATTGTCCTTCATCCGGCGAACATGTCCAAGCAAGCGCAAGCGGCGTTGTCTGAGGACTGTAAAGATGCTGAGAATACCTGTTTATCGCAAGGATCTCAGTATTGCACACTTTTTCTTTCCAAGTGATTTTCAAGATCCTACGGAGACATCGCAAATGGAATGAGTTTAGTTTTCTCTCTTGCTTTACGTAGGTGGTCCATGATTCACTACCATACAGCAGTGTACTCATAGCGCATGCCTTGTAGACTTCCATTTTGGTCACTGTAGTGAGCTTCTGGTTTTCCCAAACTCTTGGCCTGAATCTAACGAAGGTTGAGGCAGCCTTCCCTATGCGTTTTTTTTTATCTCCTCTTAGGTCATCTTGAATTGTGGATCCCAGATAGCAGAATTCATTTACGGCGTCCAGCTTTTTATCGTCTATGAGGATGGAGGGTGGTGCTGTAACACTGAAGTTCCTCTTGTGAGTGTGCCACTACCGTTGCGTCACCCGCGAATAACATATCTCTTACCAGGGTGGTTCTGATTTTAGTTTTGGCCCTCAGTCTGGCAATATTTAGGAGTTTGCCATCAAATCTGGAATGGAGATAGATTCCTTCGGTGGATTTGTCAAACGTGAAGAGATATTGAGTGTATATAATGTATAGCTGTTTTGCAAGCGTATTATTTTGTCTGATATATTAGAAAGTGGAGATGGATTGGTCACACCCTTAGAAAAGATGCCAAGAACAGAGCTAGACAGGCCTTAGAGTGGAACCCCCAAGGCACAAGACGTAGAGGAAGACCAAAAAGAACGTGGCCACGCAGTGTACTAGATGAAGCCGAGAGGACAGGAAAGGGCTGGGAAGCCATTAAAAAACTAGCAAGAGACCATTGTGAGTGGCATTTTTTACTGAGGCCCTATATTCCATGAGGAACACAAAGGAAAGATGATGATGATTTTGTCTGATGCTACACTAAGGTTAAACACAGATTTCAAAGTATAATGGATTCCTTCAGTCACAAAGCGACTATGGTTCATCTTATTGAAATGAGATGAATGCCTTGGCATTAGCTCTTCTCTGTTCAATGTTGCCCACACAAAAGTTCCCCCCCCCTCTCCATGTAGCTAATGTGTCCTAAGCAACAGAAATTTGGGGAACAGTGGCATCACAGGCTCTGAGGTGTAACACTGTGTGCTACTAGCTGCCTAAGGGCTGCTAGACCCTTATCTTTTCTCAGGGTTGACTCTCAAAACTTTTAACCATTTGTGGGTATTGCCAGAAGGCAGCACTCTGTTTGAATCCATTGTCGTCCAAGACAGAAGGAGCCATATATCAACATGCACAATATAGCGTGCATACACAATAGAACATACACATTAGAACATGCACAATATAACTTGTTTTACAAAATGTATTTAAGTAGATTTTTTTACACAGAAAAAATATTTTATTTTAAAAAGATTTTTTTTTCACATAGTGATTAAAGAGTTCCTAAATATTAAAACAGAATGTTCATACAGAAGAAACAAAAGCATGTTAGACTTATGAATTCTTTATAGTAACTTTATACTCTCATTTCCTTGCTTAAGCCATTCTAAGTGTCATTCTAAGTCTTTGGCGTAATTAATATTAATTAATATTGTTGAGCTTATTTATTCATTTTCTTTTTACCAAGTTTAGCTGATACTTAAATAGTACTTAAGACCCCCCTCTCTTCTCACACATGAACAGTGTACACACTGAAATATTTATCAAGTGAGTAGAATTGACTCCCAAGTGTGTCTTCCCCTTGCTTTTCTTTTGTCAATTTTTGTTTTTAAATTGTGTTGTTAGAAATATGGAATGAAAAATTCTTAATATTTTTCAAACAACAATAATACAATTTTCAAACATAAAAAGCTTTTTTTTTTTTTAAATTGAAGTTATATGTACACAAAGTGAGTCTATCTAAACTCTGTAACAAAAAGAAATACATTGTCAATGTCATAACAAAACAAAACAACACTAGGCACACAACGTGGTCTATACATCTAAACTATGATGTACAAAATATCAAATCTGTCGATTAAAGTCAAGTGTAACACTTACAAGACCTGTGCACACATTTATTTCATTATATTATGCTTTAACGATACGGGGAAAAAAATAAATAAAATGAAAAGTGATGTCTTCTATGTGAAGATTAAGTGCAGTACTTCACATGACTGCACAAACCCAGTTGTGACTTAGATAAAAAAATGTTTGTAAAATGTTTTACTTATTTCGGATGTTCCTTCAAAGTTGAAGATAATTACTTCCTAGTCCAAACCTCAAGCAGGACGACGGGGGATGGGAGCGGGCAGGGTTTGAACCCGGGACCATCGATGAGTCCGAACGACAGTCCAGCGCGCAAACTTCACGACCAGGCAGACATCTAAAGCAGACAAAGTTCGGTGGTCTATTTCAATTTGTGTCCCCTGTCTATTCTTTGACAAGGGCTTTATAACAACAGGACATGCTTACATTCGTATTTAATCTTACAATTACATTCGACAATCTCGTCTTCTGCGAGTAGGCCTACTAAATAACTTAGACCTCTAGCGAGCAAAGCAATCCACCGCTCACTCCCCCTTAAACCAAAGAGTCTATCACTGATTTACTTTTTACATATTAACAGCTTGCAAGGCCAGTACTATTGGTAAGTGTCCATACATTGTAATCGTAAGACACTCACAACACTAAACTACATATGACATGTGATTTAAGAAAAAAATGTACTCTTGGTTACTTCAATAAAATACCGTATTATTTTTGGATACTTAGAATAATTTAAGATATAACCACACGATACGACAAATACCAAAAATATGAAGCTTAAAGACTACACCGTAGACATACTAAATGACTAAACAGCCTTTTTTTCCCCTCTCTTCAATGTCATTTAAGTATGACACGATCGAATTGTTTACAAACTACAGATTTACATTGAGAAAAACAAACAAAACATTTCAAATATTTTCTCATCCGGGCATCCTCAATTTTACTTAACCACTTAAAAAACAGTGTATAATATAAATAATATAATCATAGACATATGTTATATCTATGAATATAATCCATTAGACATTTCTTATCTTCTTTATAAGAGAGTCTGGACATTTCAGAATATTTGGCCGTCAGGCGTTATTGATAGTAATGAATTAATTATAATTACATAATCTGTGAAGAAAATGAGCGAATGTAGTTTTTGTAGTTGAATCTTGCCAAACAACAGAAACCTAGATTGCACATGAAATTGAATTTAAAAATTATGAAAAAGCTTAAATAGACCTCATTAAGTTTCTTAGAGTTTAACAGTGTCATTTAAATATTATAATTCTTAAAAAAAACACAACCGGATATAATTGTATAGCCCATTGTCAAATCTTGTAAAACTAAATTTGGTGAATTTAACGGCATTCCTTTTTGTAGACATTAGGATATCTCTCACAGAAAGCCGAAAGCTCTCTGGCAGTTGGCCGTTGATCCGGATCTCTGTTACAACATCTTATCAACATCGATTTTACTTCTGGAATTAAAATATTCCCACGCTCCACTTTCGGCTTCAATCCTTTCTCTCCGACTTGCTTCTGAAGCTGTGTAAGATTCAAGCCTTCAAATGGAATCTCTTCCAGCAGAATTTCAACAATCGTGAGCCCCAGGGAATAAACATCCGCTTTCATCATTGCATCAGCATTCAGCAGCTCGCCACGAAGGACTTCAGGAGCTGAATATTTTGGCGTGCCAATGTTCTTCACGGCGTCAGAAAGGGACGAGCTACTTTCCGAGTCAGACTTCATGAAGCTCAGACCGAAGTCTGTAAGTTTGGCGATCATGGGAAAACGTGTGTCTGTGGTGTTTTGTCCCGGGACGTTGTTGAGTAGGACGTTGTGGGACTTGAGATCGCAATGGGCGATTCCTTTGCTGTGGAGATAAGACAGCCCTCTAGCAACATCTCTCATGATTGAAGATCTGCCATCTAGTGAAATATCAACCTGAAAATATGGACGACACATAAAATGCTCAAAGATTAAAATAAAGTTATTTATTTGTATATATGTATATGGGCATTGAAGTAAATATCCTTTACAGACGCTATAGAAGGATAGGCCACACGCTTCTCAAGCCTGCATCCAACATAGCAAGGCAAGCCCTAACCTGGAACCCCCATAGACAGAGGAAGAGGGGACGGCCCAGGAATACATGGCACTGCGATTTGGAAGCAAATGCCAAGCAGATGGGAAAGACAAAGGGACAGTTGAAGAGACTCGCTCATTACCGTTACGCTTAGAGGAAGCTGGTTTGTAAACTTTACCCCAGAAGGGAAGTTGTACGAAATATATTACAGTTATAAATTGAACTGTTGTAGCAGTGGCGTAGCTAGGGTGGGGAGAGGAGGAGGGAGAATTTGAAAATCCCCCTGGCCATTACTTAAGGGGGGCCCAAAATGACTGCTTTTACATTAAATATTAAATATTACCGAAATTGCAGAAGCCCCCAAAGAGGTTACTCCCCCCCCTCCCCACGGGCCACCAAATGATGGAAAATTCCTAGCTACGCCCCTGTCTGATGTAGTCTATTTAAAGATGATGAAATTTAAATATATTTTTATCTGTATTCTTTAGAGAAAGGATGAAGTAGAGAACCCCCTCAGGTCTTGCGATGTATGGGGAAGATGATGTAAAGGTCGTCTGGTAAGAGGTTTACGAAGGTGCCAAGCGCCTTCACCTTTCTCAATTCATGTTAGGTAATCGTAAGTCCGGTAAACTTGTATGAACTTAGGGGCGTCCCAAAAATTCATGAAATTAAGTCTCCAGCCTTGACTAAGAATTTGAGCGCGCGATAACCACTGATCCGACAGCCATGTAGGTCACCACTCAGCCACCACTACCTCCTGCATTCTTTAATAACCTATATTCATATTAACCTTCATGGAGGCGCGTTGGATGAGCGGTAAAGCGTTTGGCTTCTGAACCGGAGGTCCCGTGTTCGAATCCTGGTGAAGACTGGGATTTTTTAATTTGGGGATCTTTGTGCGCCTCTGAGTCCACCAAGCCCTAATGGGTACAGCACATTAGTTGGGGAAAAGTAAAGGCGGTTGGTGTTGTGTTGGCCACATAACACCCTCGTTAACCGTGGGCCACAGAAACAGATGACTTGTACATCATTTGCCCGAAAGATCACGAGGTCTGAATGGGAAACTTTTTTTTCTTCATAAAAGCATATGCATTTTCATAGTATTTGGCGCATACAAAAGGTAAGTCAAAATATAATTTATTTCAATAAAGTTATATATTTGATATTTCGGGTTTTTGGCACATCGGCACAATTTAGGCAGTGTTGTCCCCATAATCCTTCAAGGGTTACTTTCCTTTTGTAGGTCAAGTGCTAAAATTACACAACTAAGTTACTAAAAATAAGTTAATAATGTTATTTACTTCTTTGATGTGAAGAGCTTCGTAGAGGCTGATGTCCATGTATTCCATGACGATAGCCAGATGGGGGATCTCAGTACATGCCCCGAGAAACTGTACGATATTCTCATGGTCAAGCTCACAGTAGAGGAGGATCTCCCTTTCGAAATCACGCAGCCTTCTTTTGGAGACGCTCTGATTTTTGAGGACTTTGACAGCAACAAGCTGACCTTCGACCCATTCCGCCAGGAACACCTTTCCAAAATTTCCGTTGCCTAATTTATTCCTGAATATCAAGTCACTGCAGTTGATCACTACGCCTTTGTAATTTTCGATGACCTGCTTTGAAGTGTGTTGGTGGGCGTCCCAGGTCGTCTCACATTCTTCTTCCAGCCACAGCCTGACGTTCTCTTCTCTCTCTTTAATGGCCATGAAAGCCTCGATGGCCTCCAGAGCATCGCTGTCCTGGTCGTAGAATTGCACAATGTCGTCTGGAATCTCGTCATCCTAGGAGAGGACAAAGTGAAACTTTTTGTTATAGCACGATTTAAGAATTTAGCGCGAAAGGTTATTTGTTTCATAAATAGAGAATGTTTTTACTTCGAGTTTGAGTTTTTGACAAACAGAAGACTTTTGGCAGCCATAGAGTAAGGTCGGCTTTAGTAACTGAAGTAGAGATTTAGCTTGACGACATTCGACGGTTTCCTTCATTATTATTAAACGTCTTGTTCGACATTCGCTATCAGCGTCGACTATCTTATAATGTTGTCCTTTCGATTGTGTTATTAGATTTCGTTATTTGAGTGTTACCTCAGTTTGATTTATTTGCATAAGGAACAGCGCGGAACGTCTAACAGCTCACACAAAAACACAGCAACTTACACATGGAAGAATAGCTCTAGAGATTAGGGTTGAAAGAGAGCTAAGAATAGCTTTAGAGATTAGGGTTGAAAGAGAGCTAAGAATGGCTCTAGAGATTAGGGTTGAAAGAGAGCTAAGAATGGCTCTAGAGATTAGGGTTGAAAGAGAGCTAAGAATGGCTCTAGAGATTAGGGTTGAAAGAGAGCTAAGAATAGCTCTAGAGATTAGGGTTTTAAAGAGAGCTAAGAATGGCTCTAGAGATTAGGGTTGACAGAGAGCTAAGAATGGCTCTAGAGATTAGGGTTGACAGAGAGCTAAGAATGGCTCTAGAGATTAGGGTTGAAAGAGAGCTAAGAATGGCTCTAGAGATTAGGGTTGAAAGAGAGCTAAGAATGGCTCTAGAGATTAGGGTTGAAAGAGAGCTAAGAATGGCTCTAGAGATTAGGGTTGAAAGAGAGCTAAGAATGGCTCTAGAGATTAGGGTTGAAAGAGAGCTAAGAATGGCTCTAGAGATTAGGGTTGAAAGAGAGCTAAGAATGGCTCTAGAGATTAGGGTTGAAAGAGAGCTAAGAATGGCTCTAGAGATTAGGGTTGAAAGAGAGCTAAGAATGGCTCTAGAGATTAGGGTTGAAAGAGAGCTAAGAATGGCTCTAGAGATTAGGGTTGAAAGAGAGCTAAGAATGGCTCTAGAGATTAGGGTTGAAAGAGAGCTAAGAATGGCTCTAGAGATTAGGGTTGAAAGAGAGCTAAGAATGGCTCTAGAGATTAGGGTTGAAAGAGAGCTAAGAATGGCTCTAGAGATTAGGGTTGAAAGAGAGCTAAGAATGGCTCTAGAGATTAGGGTTGAAAGAGAGCTAAGAATGGCTCTAGAGATTAGGGTTGAAAGAGAGCTAAGAATGGCTCTAGAGATTAGGGTTGAAAGAGAGCTAAGAATAGCTCTAGAGATTAGGGTTGAAAGAGAGCTAAGAATAGCTCTAGAGATTAGGGTTGAAAGAGAGCTAAGAATAGCTCTAGAGATTAGGGTTGAAAGAGAGCTATTTTTTCTCTTATAAGTGACAGACGTTACTTCAAAAGAGATGGTGAGAGTACATCCTACTTGTATTTGAGTGTCAACCTAATCGTGCAGGTTAATTAGAAACTTAAAAATTCTACTAAGTCATTTTTTTTTTCATGGCTGATTCAGGCAACCTGTACCATGCTCTAGTGGCACTAGGGAAGTAGGAGAACTTTTACAAATGTTAAGTCTGTTGTCCGGAAGTGTCTCTTAATATGATGTGACTCTAGTCTAATGTGAATATTTTTTTTTATATAAATGTTACTATTTCGAGCCTTAATGGGTTTTTTTTTTGAGCTGTTCCAAATAGAGGTCGCTTTTTTCAACATTTGTCTAATGGGCAATTCAATGTTATGTTCTCATTTGATTTGTAACCATTTGTTAAATATTTAATTTTCTTTGTGTTTCGTAATTTTATATTGACATATTATTATAGCTTTTATATTATTATAGCTTTTATATTATTATATCTTTTATATAGCGTGCTCAGAGCGCTTTGGTCCAATCTTATTTGTGGACCAGTGGGGGGAGGGAGTATCTAGGAGTTTGACTTTAGGCAGCTCAGTAAACGCAACTCTGCCCGAGTCAGGTGTCGAACCTCGAGCCCCCTTCTAGGTAGCCAAGACAAGCCAAGTTCAAGCGCACTTAGCCTCTCGACCACGCTTCCCGACATATATTTACATTTCACAGGATCTTAAACTGAGCAAATTAACTACTTTCAAATTTGTGGCTGGCGTTATTGGAAAAATACATTAATTAGGAAGTTAGGCAATCTGGGGATCTAGAACTAACTTGTAGGAATTAAAAAAAAAGACCGGAAATTATTTTCGAAATTTATCTAGTACTAGGGGCGGGAAATGGGTCGAAGTACAACCAAATTTAAATCTAAAATTTATTTGTTATTAAGAGCAAGGAAAAAAAAAGGAAAATGTAAATTACAATAGCAAACAATTGGCAAACATAACAGAAAAAACAAAACATTTGACGGGACTTACATAGTTCAGATTTCTCAACTTGTTCAACAGTTCAGCGTAGGGCTTATTCTTGCCTTTGCCCCAAGGTAAACCAACTCGCCCGAGCTCTCGGTTTAGAGTTGTGTCCTTGTACATCCTGTCCTCTATCGGTATTGGTACACTTCCAAGAGGCTTGCCTACCCGGTTGTACCTTCGGTTGTAGTCATTGTCGACATACACAGTACTGAAAACAAATCAAAATGAATTGAATTATTAGATTTTTTTTTTTTTTACAAAGCTTCTATCAATTTACGCTGTCTGTCTGTCTTTATGTCTGGTAATTTAGGCACTATTTTTTTTTAATTTTTAGGATATCATCGTAAGAGCCTAAGCGTTCCCTATGACCCCAGCCTGATAAGGGAGTGAGAACGAACTCTTTTTTTTTGGTCTAGGAGCAGAGGCTACCTCAGCAGTACAAGGGGCCAGGGCCAGTGTCATATCAGGACCTCGAATATTAGTACGATGGGCTGACGGTAAGTGACAGTGACAAAATATTCTCTTTATCGTGGGGTCCTCTAAGGCTCTACTCGCAACCCCTTAGGCCGCCCCTGCTAGGGACCCCACTGTTAAAAGTTTGAGAAACACTGTGCTACACTGTGTACAAAATTGAAGTTTATTTTTTCTATGCACCTGCACCATGGTGGTGACATCTCGCATCTCCGGCTAACTATCATGCAAGAAGTCAGTATGGTTTGGATTCATTTATGCTAGTGGAACATGAATATCAATAATTTTCCTTCTTTCAACAAAGCTTAAATCTAATCACCCCGTCTCTCAGTCTGGAACACGTTATTTCTCCAAGTTACCGTTCTTGGATTAAGTTTAAATTTTTGACATTTTTTCATTGTTTCTCACAAAGGTTAATTCAATTAAAAAAAACAGAACCAATTGGTGGTAAATAATTAATTTTGTTTACTATTGGAAAAGGGAAATAAATCATACATTACAATGATACATGAATGTATACGACTTTAAATGTGGAGTTCTTCCCCCCCCTTTCCCCCAGTTGTTGTTTTTTAGAGTAAATGCTGCAGAAAAATGTTGAGTATCAGATATAAGAGATAAGATAAAATAAGATAATTTTATTGATCCAATCAAATGGAAATTCAGTTTGACTACAATTGACAACCTCGGCGTAACTACTTTACAAAAAAAATATGGATGAAAAATTCGGACAACACTCACTCACGAAACACATACACATTCACAACCAGCGCTTTATGAATTGGACTTCTATGAACTTCTCGATGACGACAGCTGGTCTTATAACACTCTGACCGATATCTCGAAAAATACTATATGGCTGGCAAAAAAAGGAGAACTCAATACTGTGAAGAGACGAAAGCTAAACTCAGTTATTTTATAAGACAAGAATCCCTTTAAAAAATGTTATCCTTCAAGGTACAGTGGAGTGAGCAGGCAGAAAGGGTCGTCCAAAGAAAAGCTGGCTGGACAACGTGGAAGAATGGACATCTCAATTGATATTAGACAGCGGATATAAAATCGTTAAAATCATAAGAGTTCTCTGCCCTTTTGCTTTATAAACTCTTTGGAGGTAAGGAGAGAGAATGGGGGGGGGGGGGGGGGGGAGGAGAGTTTCAGCCAGTGCCGGATTTAAACTATTTTATATGGGTATCTCTTATAAGTTTCGATATGTCAGTGCTCAGTATTTCTATAGCTTGTTTTGCTTAATGTTAAATCTGACCCTCCTTCCAACAATGATATGCTACTATTCTTGTCACTAAAGGTTGTATTCGTGGGCGTAGCCAGGATTTTTTCCGGGGGGGGATTCATTTCGGGGGGGGGGGAGGAGGGTTGAAACCCACCCCCTGTCTTCGCCCATGGCTGTATTCTTATGTTTTTCTGCACTAGTGGCGGTTACCAGCCAACGAATAGGCCTTATTCCAAACCAGAAGATTGATTGTTAGACCGCAAAGTTAAAGCGCTCATTCATCGATACAAAAATTAATCTTACTGAGCGATCGGGCGTGGGTTATATCTCACTGCTCCAAGGGGTTTACCAACCCTTCCAAGCTTACGATTCAGGTTGTTATCTTTGTAACGTCTGAAAAACAAAATATTATTTTTAATATGATGAAAATAAAGAGAAAAATAAGCGTCCTAAATAAAACTTAGAATACTGTTTAAAATGTTTAAAATCTATAAGTAAAAAGTCACCTAACAGATTTCAAATATAAACCTAGAAACCTAGTACCTTGGTTCTACAATAGAAAGACCATCAAACTTTGCCGCCAAACTTGAAGAGCTCCTTGAAGAATATAAAACGAACCAATCATATTAGGATTAAACTCTTTTCAGTGGAACAAACAAATAACACAAAAACATTGCCACATGAATGTAACATAAAAACAAAAAAAAATTAAAAAAAAACGCTCTCTAGTTTTGAACTTTAGGCAGTGCCCTTTTAGACTTGAAAAATCCTAAACTATTTGAGATATGAGTGCATTTTACATGACAGTGCTAAATATCTCTTGGGTGCTCTATGCTATAGCTGGTGTTGTTAGTGTGTAAATCTGGCCCCGAGTTTGGACCCTATCGTTCCTTAGTGACGATATCGAACAGACAAAGAGTTTATATTGTTGGTGTCTCTAAACTTATGCATCTATGTTAAGTCGTTGTGGGTGTTGTTTTAAATTTAAACCTGTTATTTAAATAACGGTATACAAACAGTCTAACTTATAATGTACAGGGAGTATTTCTTTATGACTACACAGCTTATATTTTTACATGTTAAATAATGGCACTATCCTAGGTATCACATTTAAAGATTGCATCACAAACCAAGAGATTAGAGACAGGGTTACTGCAGCGATTGGACCCCACGATGACCTGCTAACTATTGTTTTTAAAAAAAACGCAAGATAAAAATCTAAGGCCATATTACATGGTCTTCGGGTCTCGAAAGAAAATCCTTCAGGGAACAGTACCAGAAAAAAGAAGAAGAGGCAGACAGAGAAAGCGATGGGAAGACAACATAAAAGAACGGACGGTCTTGCCATTGAAGGATGTTCTAACTAAGGCAAAAGACAGAGAGGAATGGAGAAAGATGGTCGACAAATCTTGCATGGTGCCCCAACGGTCCAACAGACAAAGGGATAGGTAAAGGTAATGCGTAAATCTCACACTCTAAATGTGATTGATTTGATTCCTATATAGTGAACTATTTACCCTTGACTCTTATCGGCTTTATGTTGAACGGCTGTTCCATGTTCCAGACCAACTCTCCCAAGTTTTCGATTGGCAGCATTGTCAACGTAGGTGTGGGAGCTGGAGCCGCTACTGGTTAAGAGAGTTTAAAAAAAACAAACAATGAACATACGAATGTATAGACTATTTGGGCCTATCTAGGAACGCTATAGTAGGCCTAAGTTTGCTCCCCCCCCCCCAATGTAAATAGTACATAGTTCTCTATTTCCTCTTTTCCTTTCACCCAAAATGAAAAAAAAATCATTAATAAACTTGAAACCAAATGGTAGGTTCAACGAGGTTTGAAAGCAAAAAATACATTTTTAAAAATACCTTGAGCTAGTATCTTTTTTATGTTGAACGGCTGTTCCGTGTTCCAGACCAACTCTTCCAAGGCTACGATTGACCGCATTGTCTACATAGGTTTTGGAACTGCTACTGATAGAGAGATATTATAACACAAGGAACAATCTTAAATATCTGGCATTCTGAAGTTTTCTAGTTACGATCTTTATATAGTTTATAAATAGGACTAGCAATCTCGTGTGTGTGTGTGTGTGTGTGTGTGTGTGTGTGTGTGTGTGTGTGTGTGTGTGTGTGTGTGTGTGTGTGTGTGTGTGTGTGTGTGTGTGTGTGTGTGTGTGTGTGTGTGTGTGTGTGTGTGTGTGTGTGTGTGTGTGTGTGTGTGTGTGTGTGTGTGTGTGTGTGTGTGTGTGTGTGTGTGTGTGTGTGTGTGTGTGTGTGTGTGTGTGTGTGTGTGTGTGTGTGTGTGTGTGTGTGTGTGTGTGTGTGTGTGTGTGTGTGTGTGTGTGTGTGTGTGTGTGTGTGTGTGTGTGTGTGTGTGTGTGTGTGTGTGTGTGTGTGTGTGTGTGTGTGTGTGTGTGTGTGTGTGTGTGTGTGTGTGTGTGTGTGTGTGTGTGTGTGTGTGTGTGTGTGTGTGTGTGTGTGTGTGTGTGTGTGTGTGTGTGTGTGTGTGTGTGTGTGTGTGTGTGTGTGTGTGTGTGTGTGTGTGTGTGTGTGTGTGTGTGTGTGTGTGTGTGTGTGTGTGTGTGTGTGTGTGTGTGTGTGTGTGTGTGTGTGTGTGTGTGTGTGTGTGTGTGTGTGTGTGTGTGTGTGTGTGTGTGTGTGTGTGTGTGTGTGTGTGTGTGTGTGTGTGTGTGTGTGTGTGTGTGTGTGTGCGCATCGAACATGAAACAAAATGATCTAGTATTAATCAAATGGGTATTTTTGAAATTAGAAACGAGAGTAAATAAACGTCTTTTAAATACCTTGAGCTTTGATTCTCCTTATGTTGAACGGCTGTCCCATGTTCCAGGCCAACTCTTCCAAGGCTTCGATTCACAGCATTGTCAACATAGGTTTTGGAGCTGCCACTAATTAACATTGAAATGAAATCATATAATTAGGCAAAAATTTTGGTTTTCTTCATTCGCATCAATCTACATTCGCATCAATCTACATTCGCGCTACATTCGCATCAATATACATTCGCACTACATTCCCATCAATATACATTAGCACTACATTCGCATCAATGTACAATCGCATTATCTTCGAATCAATATACTATCGCATTATTTTCGAATCGATCTACAATCGCACTACATTTTTCTTTGGAATTATCTAAAGCTAAAACTGTTACTTTCCAAAAAAAAAATTCATTTTCACCTTGTGCTGCTGCTTTCCTTGTGGTGTACAGCAGTCCCGAGTTCAAGTCCCACCCTGTCAAGATTTCTATTCAGAGCGTTGTCAGCGTACATTCTGGAACTACTGCTAGAGCTTCTTAAGTAATAGAGATCAAAGAAGAAATATCAAACTGACTCTGTGATCTATAAATAGTGAATTACAAATATTTACTAAATGTTTTGACTTAACTACCTTAAATGACTGAAATAAAAAAAACATCTCTCGGAAAAAGGAACATGATTATAGCATGCATTTAAAAAAGAAACATTTTCTTATGTAAGATGTTAAAAACCAACATTCACTTCAATGGCTAATTCCATTTAGGGTTACCAGACGTCCGGCTAAAGTGACACAAAAAGCATAACTCTGTCAGGTAAAAGTGTTAAACACGTTAGTTCTTCCACTTCCCATTCTCTGATCAAGTAGAATCTTTGCGCAATTATTCATTAATGTCTAACAAAACATTAATCAATCAATAATCAACCATGTTGTGAATAAAATAGCGGTAATAATTAATTTCGTTTGATACCGAAAAAGGGAAATAAATATTACAGTACTGATATATAAACGTAACGTTTCATTTTCAGACCATGTGATCTAGAGGACAGATGATCTAAAAGTCATCTGTTTCGGTGGCCCATGATTATCGAGGGTGGCATACGGCCAGCACAAAGACCAGCCGCCATTACTTTTACCAACTAATGACAGGTACCCATTAGAATTGAGAATAAGAGGCTCTCTAAAGATCCCGAAATAAAAAATCCCAGTCTTCACTAGGATTCAAGGACCAGGGTAAAAAATATATATTTTATTACTTATTGCATTAAAGAGTAGTTGATTCAGAATAAATAGAATTTGCGCTTTAGCTAGTTGTTAGCAATATTCTGGTTATTTCTTTATTTAGAGTGACAGTCTGTGTCTGTGACAGTCTTTGGAGAATAGTCTTGAGAGTCCGTGAAGTCTTGAGCCAGTAGAGATAGCCTGAGTGATCTTATGATGGGAATCATTGACGACAGTAGATAGAAGCTAGAAAACGAGCGACAGACGATGGTCTACACAAATGACAGACAACATATTTTGAACTCATGTAGCCTTGTGATGTTGGATCCAGGAGCGTGCATTGAGGAAGGAACTAGTTGGTCTGGATGAGCATGCGTGAAAAACACAATTTCTCTTGCAGTTGAAGGATATTCATTCTACATGTATTTATATTGTACTATTTTATCATTACTCATACACGAAGTCATAGAGTATTTCATTAATCAATCATATTACATTTAGTACTTGATTTTAAAGTGATCATTGACTCCTTAAATAGAATATTAAATAGTAGTTTTTACTAGGAGTTGACTTCACGAGTTTTCATTTATGTTGTCATTTTTGATGTTATGAATAAGTTAATACACTGCAAAAATATTATTGCTTTAAAGTACTGAGTTATTATTCAAAGTAATATATTCAATACTGAAACAAAAGTAATTACTCGCACCAAGCGTGAGAATCATTGATAGATGAAAAGAGCCAAGATAATTAAAGTGATGTGACTTGAGGTGAGGTGAGGTGGTACTTGACAGCACCCATGGGCCCGGGTTCAAGAATATCTTGGCTAGCCTCCCTCATCCAAACATCACTAATTTAGTGTCACGAAAAAAAATTGAGTAATCTAAAAGTATCGGTACATTTACCATATGGCATTCCATTTCTAATGCAAAGATCGTACCTTCCCCCCCCCTTCCCCTATAAGTAATAACGCCATTAGGTTTGATTCAGTCAGGACTCTACTAATCTTGGAAATCAATGTTTGTAGAACTTCTTAATAGAACCAAACGACCTTTTTTTTTAATCGGTTTTCGCAAAAGTATAATTTTTGTTTTCACTTTGATGTCATCCCAAAGGCCCATGGGGGCCCCAACTGGTCATGAGTCATGGATTCAAGCGCAATGAACTCCAGCGCACAGTGGTTGTTGCTCTACAGGCTGTAGGCCCTTAATGCTCGTGGGCCCGGGTTCATTGAGCCCTTTAGCGCTTTGGATGCTAGCCACTGCTTAGGATAACAATAAGCATTAAAATACACAAACACACACACAAATTTAAAAATGCGTGAGTACCCTGTCCTACTGTCATCACGGTGATGAACCGCTGTTCCGTGTTCAAGTCCAACTCTACCAAGACTTCTGTTGTAAGCATTGTCTACATACGTTTTTGACCCACTACTAGAGACGCTTGACCTGCAATAAATAAGTTTGAAATAATATAAAACAAGATTACAAAGAGAGTTTGTGTTACACAAACTCAGAGGCGGCCCCCGTCGAAGTCGGATCCCTGTCGGATCTGCATATTCGCAAATAATATTCAAGAGGTGATTTAATTTTGATGTAAAATGTTTTACACGTTTCGGATGTTCCTTCAGAGTTGAAGATAATTACTTCCTAGTCCAAACCTCCCGCAGGACGACGGGGGATGGGAGCGGGCAGGGTTTGAACCCTGGGCCATCCATAAATCTGAACGACAGTCCAGCGCGCAAACCGCACGACCAGGCAGCCATCCGATGGTCAAAAGTAATAATGTTTCAAAGATTCATTTGCCGTAAATTTAAATTTAAATTTAATAAAAAAATAGTAGATTAGTTTTAGTATATTAAAACATTACAATATTGATCAAAACGTTTGGAAATGAAAATCTACACTTTTTTTTTACACTTTAAGTTTAGAAATTGAAATTCTACATCTTAATCTAGTCTATTTTAGTCTAAACTAGATCTAGAAATTCTAGATCTAGACTCTAAAATAATTTTAATTAGAATATAAATCCAGATCTAGATATACTGTAATAAAAATCTAGATCTAGTTTAAAAAATCTAAATTAGATCTAAATCAAGATATCATTCCTTTTTTAAACGCGAGTCACATAACGAGGCTTAATAAACATTACTATACCGAGTTCTTTTTTCATTTCATTTGAAGAATTAATTCCATATAACGTCAGAGGGAAAAAAAAACACTACGTCACACGGCCTAGCTAGACTAAAATCGCCTTCATCTATAAGAGCTTTTTATCGAGTGTTCATAGACATTGGTGCACCGAGTGCGTTCTTTTAGTATTTCATTTAAAGACTTCATTCCATATGACGTCAAAGGAAAAAAAAACACTACGTCACAAGGCCTAGCTAGACTAAAAATCACCTTTATCAACACGAGCCATTTCTCGAGTGTTCATAGACATTGGTGCACCGAGTGCGTTCTTTTAGCATTTCATTTAAAGAATTCATTCCATGTGACGTCAAAGGAAAAAAAAAACACTACGTCACACGGCTTAGTTAGACTAAAATATGTTTTCATTAATACAAGCAATTTTTTCGAGGGTTAATAGACATTGGTGCACCGAGTGCGTTCTTTTAACATTACATTTAAAGAGTCCATTCATATGACGTCAAAGAAAAAAAATTCCATTACCTCACAATAGGCTAGTACCGGTACCATAAAAAAAAAATGTCTTTATTTACACGAGATATTTAACGAGGGTTCATAGACATTGGTGCACTGAGTTCTAATAGATATTATTTAAAAAGGATCAAAGCCACATTGTTTTTGCGTTTTGTCTGTCAGTCGGTCTGTCCGTTATCTTGATATAAAAAAAAAACAACTAAAAGTTATTAAAAATTGATTAACCTTTATTTTACGTTTCAAAACATCGCAATAATTTTTAGGTATGAACACAATTGAAAAGTTTATATAATAGATTGTTCCGGATGTTTGTATAAATAGTAAAAGAAAAAGAGAATTTCAGATAAATGTAATACCGTTAATTAAATTTTTTGGATGGTCTCGTATAAAAATTAGATGTACTACAGCCACGTGGAGAGATTTTCATACCTTACTTTGGTGTTTGGATTCTGTTTTCCTTAAAAATCGGAACATAATATTAACGATAATTAGATTTTTTAATGTTTTAGGTAGAAAGTTAAATGTACTGTAAGAGAGTAGTGAGTTAAAATATTTTTCATAAAAATCCGTAAAAACATTATTTCGTAAATGAGAAGATTATTTGTTTATTAATTAGAAGAGGGAGTTCAAACAATTATTTGGCGTTAGTAGATTTTTAAATAAATTCGGAAATTTCTGGCGACGATTTGTAAGAAACAAAATCCGGAACTTTCTTTATCGATTACAAAACCTCTATGTTATGTTTTACAAGAAAATTAAATGTCTAAAAAGTAATTTTCAGTAATCAATTCTAGTAAATTACTTTTTTTAAAAGCCTTATATAAGTCAGTATAGAGATTATGATTTAGCATTAGTATGCTATTTACATAAAAAACGGAACAACATATTATTGATAATGTGTTTTTGCAACGTTAAAGCATGGAAATTGAATGTAATATAAGTTAGAAGAGCAAACAAACATTTGTTGGCGTTGATTAGTTTTGCACAAAAAAATCCGGAACAATCAATTTTAGATACTTAAAACTATTGAGATGTTATGGGAGGAACATTAAAGGGTAAATCAGATTTTCAATAGCTTTTAGAGTTCTAGTTTTTTAAATCTAATCGTGACGGACAGACCGACCAACAGACAAAACGCACAAAAATAATCTTCTTTTATTCGGATGGGGGCACTAAACAAAAAATAAATAAAATCTGATTTTTAAAAAAAGTTTAAGGAATTGGTTTAGCACCTGATCATGTTGCGACGTTACGCTACTGCACGAAAATCGCTGCATAAAAAGTCCATTTAAAAAAATGTGCGTGATATTTACATACAAAGTGCATTATTAGCCTTTATAAACAAACAGAAATGTTTTCTTTTAATTTTAGCAGCTAGTTGACCAGAAAAAACGTCTTTAACTATTATTTGTATTTGTTGTAAACATTTCCTGTACATTTTAAAAATATATTTGACTTAGTGATACTGAAAATACACAAAAATTGTCCATCTTTGTTAGCATATTGTAACATTGCCTCCCTTACATTTACGTAATTGTTTTAGAATTGGTGTATTTTTATGAAAAAATCGCTTGCATAATTAATTTTATAAATTAAACGGTTTGCTTTTAGAAAACCAAAAGTAGCCGTTGCACCTAAACTTTTCAAGCCGGATTTAATGATGAAATAATATTTTTCATATCTCTTCTAGTTTTCGAGATCTGAGTGTGACAGACGGACAGACGGACAGACGGACAGACGGACAGACGGACATTTTGCACAAACCTAATAGCGGCTTTTTCCCCTTACGGGGGCCGCTAAAAATCACTCCCAAAATAGGCATTCATTTAAATTATCATGTCTAGATTCGTAGTAGGCAATATGTAGTTTATTATTTATAAAACGGGATATTGAAACAAAAACTATTCAAATATTGGATTCAATTAAATACAGAACAGGAACGAGAGGGGAAGCCATTTGAAGAAAAAAAAAACTAGCAATAGACCGTGGATAGTGTTGTGTTTTTATTGAGGAACGCAAAGGAAAGATAATGGTATTGAAATGCAGCTTGCTTATGTAAGAAAATTACACTAGGAAGAGAGAGAGAGAGAGTTTAAGAGAATTAAAAAAGTAATAGAGAGAAGAGAATGAAATAGAGACAGAGAGACTCACACACACTAACACAGAAAAAAAAAAGAGAAGGTGAAAGAGTCAGTCAGAGACAAAGAAAGAGACAGGGAGTATGGAGAGCAAAAGAGAGTAAAAGAAAGAGAGAGACAGAGAGAGAGACTAAGAGTCTGAGAAAGTAAAGTTGAAAGAGCCAGTAAGAGAAAGAGCGAAAAACAGACAGGGAGGGAGTATGGAGAGAAACAGAAAAAGAGAGAGAGAAAAAAGAACAGACTAAGAGAGAGAGAGAGAGAGAAAAAGGAACAGACTAAGAGAGAGAGAGAGAGAGAGAGAGAGAAAGGAACAGAGACTAAGAGGGAGAGAGAGAGAAAGGAACAGAGACTAAGAGAGAGAGAGAGAGAGAGAGAGAGAGAGAAAGGAACAGAGACTAAGAGAGAGAGAGAGAAAGGAACAGAGACTAAGAGAGAGAGAGAGAGAGAGAGAGAGAAAGGAACAGAGACTAAGAGAGAGAGAGAGAGAAAGGAACAGAGACTAAGAGAGAGAGAGAGAGAGAGAAAGGAACAGAGACTAAAAGAGAGAGAGAGAGAAAGACGTATTGGCCTACTGAAAAACTACATGCGTACTAAATGTAGAATTATGTAGGCCGTTTCCTTTATAAACCATCAAAAGATATAAATAGCAATTGTCAGTCATACATAAACGCGTCATTGACCCAGAAACATTGCATCATCACAATGTTAGCTCAAAATGTTAGGATTCTAACCTAGAACGCTAAAAAGGGAAGAATTCAGGATTCGAATTAGAACGCTTAACCCTTAAAACGCGTGTGGTAGTTTAGCCTCTAAACATCAGAATTGTGTATGCACTCATTGTAAAACAGTTCAGCACTTTAAGGGTTAAAGGGAAGAACTCAGGATTCGAGCCTAAAACTCTGAAAGGGAAGAACTCTGCAGACTACGACTACTTAGCTCAAAATTAACTATCAAATGTTGACCTTTGACCAAATATAAATGTTAAATGAGAAAGACGAAGCGTCATAAGCCTGGTGCACGTACAAGAGAGAAGGGGAGGACTCGCGCTACTCTAATGAGACTACATCTGTAGCATGAGTATTTTATTTTCCCGGCCTCCTAAATCCTCGCATTTCTGTTTTCCACGAATATTAACTGAGAAAGTAATAGCAATTATTTAGTAGCTATGCTTACCCTAGGTCACTGTGACGAGACGATGTCGTTTGTTGCCTAAAGCTGTCCGTGTAACAATCGCTTGGGTTTTCAACATGAAAACTGAGGCCGTTGCTATAGTTACTTGAGCTAAAAAATAAAATAGAATTAAATACAAGAAATCAAACACGCAATTAAACGTCTAATTTAACACAATTAAAACAATTAACAAGTATAGTAGAAGTGCGATATTTACTAGCACTACCCGAACGTGGAAATTCCGCAATGAGTTTTATGTGGCCTGTCTGTCCATCCGTCTGACCCATTAAATAACATAAAATCGAGAACAGCTATTGAAAAACCCGATTGCAAAATACTTTGCAGCCTGGCTAAACGGCAAGCACACCGTTACATTTTTTGAAGTAAATATGTAAGCATTTTTTATTTTGCTTATTACTTTTTGTATATAAATATATTTTTTTTAATTATTAAGTTTAATTATTATTATTATTTTTAATTATTAAGTATTATTAATTGGTCAATATTTTAATTGATTAATGTGTTGACATTGACAATAAATAATTGTGTAAAAGTTCAACTTGATCCGACAATGAGAAATGGGAGAAGCAATGCGTAAAGGATTTCACTCAGACAAAAAGAGAGCGAGTTAATATAAGAGTCCCCCCTTTCAGACCTTGCGATTTATAGGGCAGATGATGTAAAGATCATTTGTTTCTGTGGCTCACAGTTTTCGAGGATGTCCTGTGGCCAGCACAACGACCAACCGTCATTTCTTTCCCCAACTAATTTGATGTACCCATTAAAGATGGGAGGACTCGGGGGCACCCCAGCGAGCCTTGAGATTAAAATCCCAGTCTTCATCAGGATTCGAACCCGGGATCCCGCTTTACAGCTCAGTCACCGCACCTCCGAGTTAATATAAGATTTGTAATATAAAATAATTCCTCACCTTCCGCTATAGCTGCCGTAATTGTTGTCACTGCTGCTAGACATGCTGCTTCCAAGTCCAGAGCTGTCAAAAGAAAAGTGGATCTCAAATTGTTTAAAAAATTTCACTCAACTGAAATTCTAAATCTTACTTACGATTTACAAGGATAAAACAGTAGTATAGTATAGTAGTTTTTTTTTTTTTTTTTTGTTCTATCATCCTTTACGACATTAAGCCATTTTCATTATATCTTTATTATCCTTGAGCGAATATTTGTCTTTGCATAACACATAACAAAAAATTATAAAGATAAACTTCACCTCGAGCTAGAGAGGAGGATCCTAGCAGTGTTGGGATGCTATATAAAGTTCTTATCCTATGAAATACAGACGTTACTTCAAAAACGAAAATTTAACGTCCTAGATCAGTGATGCCCAACCTAATTCAACCTGCGGGCCATTTGTAATTTCCGACACTCTGCTATTTCTACATGTTTGAAAATGTCTTTATTTCTCTACTTAAATTGTAAGCAACATAGTGCTAGCCTCACCACTTATTAACTTTCTTGTCTTTTTTTGGTGAATCGATCGTCCAATCTCTAGCGTAGTTAAAAAATCTTTTATTCGCGGCTCTAACAAAAAATGCTTTCATATTTATTGTTATTTTTTTATGGCTATTTTTTTGCTGTTTCTGTTTTGTTTTTGAAACAGCTACACTTTCTATATAAAACAAAATGTGTTGGCCTATTATCATGTTCCACAAAAAAAAAAAAAAAAAGATCCGTTCAATAGTTTTGGTAGATTCCTAATTCCCTTTTCAAATAGGCATAAATGTTAAAGCTCGTTGTACCAATACATCAAAGAAAAAGTGAGGGCCTTAACGTAGGTAAGGATACATTTTTCTACCTTTAATTTTTGTAAGATGTGGGGAGATTTTCTACAGTTTGTACCGACATTTCGGCTGGCCGGATGGAAGCCGGATCTGGCCCGCGGGCCGTATTTTGGGCATCACTGCCCTAGATAGTCACCTACATAAAATCGCAACACAAACCAGGAGATAAGAAACAGAAAAGCCAAGGCCATAGGGCCCCACAATGACCTGCTGACCACTGTCAAAAAAAAAGCAAACTAAAACTTATTGACCATATAGCAAGGTCCTCATGGCTCGCAAAGACCTTCCTTCATAGAACAGTACCAGGGAAAAGAAGAAGAGGCAGACAGAGAAAGCGATTGGCAGACAACATAAAGAATGGACGGGCCTGTCAGCGAAAGAGATTCTATTCAAGGCATACGACAAAGAAGAATGGAGAAAGATAATTGACAGATCATGTTTGGTACCTAAACGGTTCAACCAACTAACGTAGAGGTGCTAGATCAGGGGTTCTCAGCCTGTAGGTCGCGACCCCTTTGGGGGTCGATTGACGATTTGCCAGGGGTCGCCTAAGACCATCGAAAATATGGATTGTTTTTGTCTATTCTTCAATTGCTGTGTGTGTGTGTGTGGGGAGGGGGGGCTCGCTGCAGAGTGGAGGATTGTAAAAAAAAGGTCGCCGAGCTTATAAGGTTGAGAACCGCTGTGCTAGACAACGGCTAGAGATAGCTAACCAATTATACGCCCATACAACAAAAAAATTGCTCCAAAGGAACAAGCAAAATTAAAAAAAAAAAACTTTTCTAAAAAAAAACAAAGCTTATATAAATGGGAAGAACTTTACCCTTAAAACTATATCTGTCAATAATGTACAAGTTATTTCCCTTATTTGATATCAAACCAAATAATCTATATATATAATTCTCTTCATGGCTCAACCATTCCTGACACCACCAAGAAGTCATGGAAAGATCACT